>NW_011967234.1:2685379-2718717 GCF_000949405.1 Vollenhovia emeryi | reverse complement strand
CCCACCCTGTATAATACTAATAGTAGTCGACATGACAGCTTAGTAATCGATAAGCTCCATTTTATAATTATAACAAAGCTACTGTGCATTATCTTGAACGCTACGAATTTATATTAAAATCGTGTACATTAACAATAAAAATGTTAATAAAAGAATTTAACGGGACGTTCATTACGGCGTTTATTAAAATATATATCTCGAGATAATTGTAGGACTTCTTTAATCAGGACGAAGAAAGGAGCAATTAAAGATATTAATTGCGAAGATTGATATCAAGGCAGAAATTCAGGCGAATCAAATTTAAACGTAATTGGCGCAATTTCGTCTAGAGAGAAGGTCTTATTACTGAAATATACCACGTAATTGAGGCGAACATTATTTAAGAATTCGCTGTTCCAATCTTATTCGACAGGCATTAATAAATTCATCGTTAAACAATTTCTACGTTTTTTCTTATCGATAAAATTGACAAAGAAATATATTTACAGTAAATCATATATCTCTTTAATTCGATGCGTCTGCACCTATAAATGACACAAATTGACATTTCTAACAATTTCAGCTGTCTCGGTCGACACACATTTACATTCATTTCAAAAAGAAAATAATGTTTTCATGAAACAACAATAGCCATTTCAATCATTATATTTTAAACGGTCATGTTACATGTCCAATCAGGCTATTTTAAAATAAGAATGACTGCGCTTAAAATTTCAAGCGCATAAACGTCATTCAACGGTCAAATATATAAGTTACAAAACATGACATATGTTAATAACAATTTGAAAAACCTCTGGTTCAGTGATACCAATTTAATTAGGTCATTCGTCCGACGAGAAGTTAACCATTCCTCACTGTTGATTCAACGCCATATTTCTGGAATGTAATCGAAGCAACTAAAAGAAAGAAATTGTTTCTTTACCCGTTTAAATCTCTCGAGACTTCACACTGCTACCTCCTGTGTATCCCATGCGGTTTCGTTTGCGAAAACGAACGTCTTCGATGCATTATCCTTTCATATAATATCGGCAAAAGTTGTCCGTCCTACGATTTTAGTAGCGTGTTTTTATTTATAAAAAATATACTGCAAAGATATAAAAAGGTACTGCAAATATACAACGTTAATAATGTAAATTCATCAATATAGTAAACAGAAAATGGTTGACATATTTTTAAATAATAAAGAATACGCTATAATTTCATATTTAACCCTTTCATGAGTTTAAATTTTCTAGTTGGGACAAGATTTTTTTTCAGTAAATGCACATTAAATTCACTGAATCTTCTTAAGTCTTATAAGTGGAACTTTTTGTGTTTCAATAGTCATGAAAGAGTTAAGATCCAAGGCTCATTCCTGTAAACACAAAGATAAAGATTTTGTGGAGCGCAATAATCAGTGAACCAGCTTGCAGTTTAAAGAGTTTATTATAAATCTCATAAGGGTTTCTATGTACACTCTTAGGTATGCTTCTAACGTCTCTACTAATCGAAGTATAAAAGTATGTCCTAACGATTATTCGTTTAGTCCTGAATAATTATTCATCTACGTTACGTGTTTTGCATCGACAAGAAAATCAGCCAGTAATATATAAATCGCTTTCGTCGAAAGGTATAATGTACAATTTTTAGCAATTAATAACTATCCTCGACAGATCTAAACGAATAGATCGACTGACACTGGAAAATCACTTTGGTCGAATTACTTTCCTGGTCTCTAATCCTCATTTATCATATGATGGAAGGTCGTGATATTTCTAGCTTGATATATGTATCTGTTCCAACAAAGATTTAATATAAAGGCAACGTAATATCATCCTTAATGGACGACATCAGAATATACTTAAATCTATGGCAAATGAAGAGGTCATGAATCAATAAATGTGACAAAGTCGCATTGTGAGTCGAAATGAGATTTTTTTCCAAAGATATACATTTTCTCTTCGTCTTTCCTTGTTCTGCTCTTAAGATACTAGGTCATAACGTACTGTTTCGCGTCTACATCTTCAATTTTTACAGTTGCAATAGATGGTAATATTTCTTCGATAAAGATGAGTATTCTCATACTCATAAGAATAAGTTACATGAATTACCACGTTCTCTTTAAAAATATATAAAATAGGTCTATATATCAATTACAAAATTATACACTTAGCATTACAAAAAATGCAATTGTTGAATCTTTTATAAGCATATGTGTTATGGATTGTTTATAATAATCAACAATATCTCATTCACGATGAAACAGATAAAAAGCTATTGATATTATAAGTGCAATAGTAACGTTGCAACTTACTGGTTGTAGCAACTGGTAGTAACAACTTTCTATAGATAACTAGAAAAGATATATAATTAATTTCGTATCATAACTTTCAGAAATTTGCCGGTGACGACGCAATTTGCGTAGAACACAACATATTTTTAATCACTGTGAAATTCAACGAATTAAAAATTACAAATATCAATATTCTATTTCGTTATTAAGAAGTAAACACGGTGAGATATGTATTTGTAATGTTACATAATATGAATGTTACATCATATGGATAAGTGTCGCATATGAATTGTCTATGATAGTAGTTATTAGATAACATATGCATAAAATGATATCAAAGAAACTATTCCCAAATAAACATACTGTTAGCTTAATATCGTGCTGCATTACGAAACTATTTTTATTTAGAATGATGAAAAGAAAAGCTACTTATTATGATCTATCTAAAGAACGGTATGAAAGATAATCGTAGGTCGCAAATTGGGAGACGTGTACCAAAATTAAACACATATTACACTTCTGTACACGGGAGGCTTAGTTATTTTATATCATACTGTATTAAATGTTGGTACATTTCACCGAATCAAGTCTTTTATTCGTAAAATAGTCATGTGAAAAGTTAATGAAATTGTACTCTTCGCCGTTATATAATTTACTCTTTCCTTTCTATATATTTTATCCCAAAATTGACATCGAAAAATTATGCACCACAACAATTGTAGCAATGTACATGGTAGAAATTGAATTCTCCTAATTTAAGTGTTGAAAATCTACATTACATCCCAACGTTGACAAGGTGTTCCGAAAGTTATAGAATAAATATGTCTCTCTGTTTGAGAAAATTTTGGGAACAACCAAACAAAGGTACAAATACTTTTGATTGATTAATTAGAAAAGAAACTACCTACTAATAAAAAATGAAAGCAATACTTGTGTGAATTCTACTTCCTTGAAAATATGAAAATTTGTTCGCTTTTTTCCCGCATAATGACACACTGTCATAATAGTTTACATGATGACACACCATTTTTTTGTACTCTCAGTTGGTATTTCAGCCGTCATTTTATTGTCATCATTCTTCATCCCGCTAATATCTAACTTGGTAGATTCGAACTTACAAGGTGCGGCTTTCGGCGTGGATACCTGCATACTAGGTAAGCGCAAACCTTTCAGTAGATTCATAGATGTACTTAGTATACTACTACTACTCTCTCCGTCCGTTTTCTTCTTTTTCGCCGAGCTCGCATTTTCCGTCTCAACTTTACGTTTTCTGTCCAATGGACTGCCGTTCGTAGAGAAACTGTCGGATAGTAAACCATAATGTAATTTCAATTCTGTTCCTTCTTCCTGCGGCATAGACATAGTCGATGTATTCACGAAAAGAGAACTGTTGGGCGATATCCTTCTGTCGCGCAAAGTAACGTGACGCATTCTGCCGATAGAATGCCTTCCCGAGATGTTTCTCAGCGTCTTCCCAAACGACAGGTCTTTTAACAGTTGACTCGACATATCTTCCGTGTTGCTTACGTCGTAGAGCTTCGAATTATCTTTCAGACAATCGTTGAGTCTGATTTGGACATCTTTTAGCATAATGGACGAATCGTAGGAAACGAATAATGCATCATCCGCAGCGTCGTTGATCATTTCTTTGTCCTTCTGCAAGTCGCTCTGTGTAACTGATTCCGACGTTCCCGACGTTACGGATATTTCCGACGTTGTGGATTCAACAATGTCGACCGAGTAACTCTCGCTATCGGTTTGGGCTTCGCTCTGCATCTCCTCCTTTTCATTTATACCGTTCTTCAACTCCTCCAATTCTTCTCCCTTATCATTGTCCTTTGGTTGCTTATCGTCTAACTTCTCCCCTCCATTATTTATAGGACTTGGTTCGGGTTCGAATGTTAATTTAATGTCATTTGCGTCTTGCTCCTCCACCTCTTTGGTTTCAGCGTAAACGTTTCCTAATAAGACTCCCTCTTTTTCCCGGGAGACAGTTTTGCTCTCGATAAATATTACTTCCTCGGTGATGTTCACATCGGGTTGAAGTTCGCTTGACATCTGTTCGAAGGAATGCTCGACATATTCTCTGCTCACAGCAGATTTCTCAGCTTCAACAGGTCTGTTGTTACTGTTCTCCTCCGTAACATTTTCTTTCTGAATTGAAACGTTCAATTTGACCTCGGCCTCTTCCGGTTCCGGCTGCATGTCTGCACCTTTGATTTCTGGATTTTTCATTAGGACTTTTAATTGCTTTATCGTTTGATGCGGTTCAAGTTTCGCTGGAGGGCGAAGTTTGCTCTATAACATACATTATTTTCACATTGCAAAGACCTATGGCAATGCAAAAAGAACTTAAGAAATAATTTAAAGTTATAGACCACTGGCGTGAGTCATTTCTGCGCTTCAATCAATTTGCAATCATTTTGTGGGCTATGTTCAACTCTAATATTCTTATTTATGCATAAAATTTTGTTACAATTTTAAGTATATTAAATCCGAAAATACAAACAAACATGTATGACCAACAATTTTGTTTATAAAACTGGCGAATCAAAATCAAATTGTTATCAAACATTAGTAAAGAAACTTAACATACATAAAATATTTTCGTTTACATAAAAATATATTAAATATATTAAATATATTTATCTTTATATAAATAATAAGATTGCAGATATAAAATTGTTATAATGGATAACGTGTAATATTCTTTACAAATTATTTGATTTGGTTTAACCAAGAAAATAAAAAGAATCAACTTGTAAACATACATTACATAATTTACACCAAAACCATTATAATACACATAATAATATCAGTATAAATTCATACTGATAAGCCCGTACCTAATCTATTAAATCCTTATCATTATCTTAATAGTAAGTTCAATAGGAGTTCTTAGTAGATATCAGTGTTATTTCTAGAAAAAATTACTTGATATTGTCCAAACGGAACAAAAATATTTAATATTGCAGAGAGCGTGACACACAAAATGTGATATAATCCCAATAAATACGAATGCATTATAACACAATTTCTAAATAATTAATTAATATTTCTATGTCACGATCAAAATAATCGTATATTTGATCAAAATAATCGTATATCGTTTCAGATCACAATAGTTCCCGAATATATCTAAAGGTCTGTGTCCACGATGCTAGAACTTGGTCTATAAAAGCTTTTATGGAATAGCTGCAAGTTGACTGGCTACACATTTGTCGAAACTAGAACTTGGACCAAGTTCTAGCATCGTGTGCACAGACCAGTAGTAAATTAAGGAATTAAGAGACAGGTCCATATTCTGAATTGTCTTTTATCGCTAAAAGTGCCACCGAAATTGGTTACGAATGATTCTTGTCGGTTGCAAGCATCCTTTACGGGCACCGTTGTCGATAGAAAGAGGGATTCAGAATATGGAATCTCTCTTTCCATAGAAATCGCAAGAATGTACCTTAAAATTCTTTCCCGGCCCAGGCAATACCTTCTTCTGTATCCCAGTCAGCTTCGGCCTACAACAGAAATAAGACATTCACAATCAATGAAGAGATAAGCCATATTGCGAATGGCCTTTGAGCAAGAAATGCTGGAGGTGACGAGAGGAACAAATTGAAAAGTATGTAAAAGAAGGTGAACCAAAGTTTCTCATGTCCCCAAGAACGAAAATACCCCGTTTACTTTTCTCACATGCATCTCTGTAAAGCCTTGCGTCCACGATTCAAGAACTGTGGTCCAGGTTCTAGTTCCAAGCAATGTGCAACCAATCAACCTGTATCTTTTCTGGCAAAGCTGCAAGTTGATTGGCTACGCATTTCTTGGAACTAGAGCTTGGACACAGTTCTTGGATCGTGGACACGAGGCTTAAAGGCCTGTGTCCACGACGCTAGAACTTGGTCCAAGTTCTAGCATCGTGGACACAGGCCCTGACACTCCCCACGCAAGACAAGTCCGAAACCATTGGTCGTCTCGCTCATCAATCCATTTCATCTCAAAGTATCTTACTCGCGGCTCTTGTTTCGACATTCTGAATATCGGTCCTTTGTCTCAAGTTCCGCGAAGCTTATGACGCGATTGTAAATTGCTGCAGAGATAGGGGCAAAGCGCAAAGCAACGTATCAGATTACAAGTAAGCGTAAACGTAGATTAGTGCACAAGCTTTGGCGTACGTTGATACTTGCCTCCAATTACATGTGACGCTACATTTGCGTCGAAGCTCGTGCGCTAATCTACATCTTCGTCGTAAACTATTACGTTGCTTCGTGCTGCGACCGGGACACTTGAGAGACGCCACGAGATGATCTCGAGACGATCTCCCAGCTCTCTGGCAAACGTTACAGAAAGACAAAGCTCCGACACCCCGTGAACTACAGCGGCAGGCAACTAACAAGTTCCAAGTGTTGCATTCACAAAATACGCCAGTACGCAAACGCAATTTACCATAATCCCGCGACTCCGCTCCCAGGAAGGTCCCCGAGGGGGGGCGGGAGGGAGAGGGGGAAGCCGACCAGGTCACGAGTCCCGGGAAGAGAGAGAGGTGTGTACAAGCGACTGAGAAACTCTGGGCGGAACTTGCAATTCGCTGTTGCTGATTGTTTCTACAAACCTTTTCGAGATCTCGGACTCGCGCTGTCTCTCGGGCAAGCTAGATTCAGAAGCTCTCGACGGCGCGGTCGTTGCCTTGAGCCTCCGAACGTACAAATTCCTCTCGTCGCCCCCAGGGGCCGCCCTCTTTGGCGTCTTACCCATGGCCACGACAGCGATTAGCGGCGCGGTGCCTATTAGTTGCGCCTGATCAGACTCCACGCCCTTTTTTTCCTCTCTTTCTTTCGTATATATATATATTTCTTTTTTCGCCTTATCCGACCTTGCGAACGCAACAAGCCCGCGCGAGGTCCCCCACTTACAGCGATAAGCTACCTCGCTTCTCTCGCGCTCTCTCACACATACATCCGCACTCGCTCTCTCACTCTCTCTCTCTCTCTCTCTCTCTCACTCGCTCTCTCGCTAGCTCGTCTCGCCGCCTCTCACCTCCTCCGCTCAAATATTAATAGTCGCCCTTTCTTACTCTCGTCGCGGCCGATTACTCGCGACTCGTGGACCTCGCCGTACGAGTGCGGGGCGCCGGTATCTCGGTGCACGAGAGCGGGACGAGCGGCTCCGTCGAGTTCAATCGTTCACGTACGCACTACGCAGGCAGGACGCCATACAACCGCTCCGCCGCACGGGAGATGGCACGGATGCGGGACGCGCGCGCGCGCGCAGGCGCGGGACGCGCGGCCGGCCGCTTTCGCGGACGCCTCGGGGGAGACAAAAAATTGGCGCGCGCGACGCACGGCGATGCGCCTCTCGGGCGACCACGCGCGGGATTTCTCGGGACGCGAGCGCGAACGGGCGACGCGACTCGATCGAGAAGATGGCGAAATCGCGGAACGGACTGGACGCGAACTGACCGCGAACCGCGAGCGACTACGAACGCGCGTGCTTTTGTGTGCGCGCCCTCGCGTACGTGAGTTGAAGCACGCATGCGCACACCGGCTCGTCCACGCCGCTTACCCGCTCCTTCGTGTGCGCGCGCGCGCGCGCCGGAAGTTGGCGGCGCGGCACTCGCCATATTGCTTTTCTTTCGCGCGCGTCCGCGTACGAATTAGGGGGTCGATTCTGGAATTCGTTTGAAAAGGAGAAACGTACGCGAAAATTCTGCACTTGGAGAAAAGTTGCAGGCTGACTTGAAGCGGAACGCCGACCGGGTGACTTTTTTTCTTTAGAAAACGGAACCGCGAAAATTGATAGCGATTCCGCACTCTTGTTCCCTTCTCCGTTGCTTCTTTTCGTCAGAAACGTGATCGGCGCACAGAGAATCGGCATCTGTAGCCGCGAGATTCGTTGGGACACGCGTCTCTTTCTCTCTCTTTCTCTCTAGTCTATAGACTAGCGGGAGACTCACCTGGAGATTTGCGACGACGCTGGATGCGTTCTTGCTCTGCGCCCTGGAGCGGAGACGATCGGCTCGGAAAAGCGCGACAACGGCGGTCACGCTATTACGCTCATGCGAGATTCACTTCTGCGGACGGTAAAAATCGCGGAAACTACGGCATGATTCGAACGCGACGCAGTGACCTCGTCCCGCCATCGACGAAGCGACTGACAGAGAGAGGCTTTACCAGCCCGAAATAGAGTCCCTGTAGTAAGAGCACAGTATAACCAGTAGTTGCACTCTCTGTCGGCACCTTTGATCTGGGCGTTCTCAATTTTCCGCCATGTTTTTATTCGCGCCAACAGTGTATCAACGGCTAAAAGTGCCTGGGCCCTTTTCAGGATCGTATCCAGCAAAGGCACATACGAACTGGCATACATTATTTATTGTAAATGGAAATGGCATATGAAAGAAAATGTTCTAATAAAAGTAATTAATGTAATTACTTGCTCCAACGTATAAAAGTATTTACCCATTATTCGTCAACACTGCGAATTTTTCAATGTCACACCGACTTTGCACCAACACACGTACAAAAATCCTGTGATTGGTCAGAATAAAAACATGTCGGATGCGCAGTACGGATCGGCGCGAACGTGAAACAAAAGAGCGAGTGCCACTACTGGTTATACTGTGGTAAGAGTCTGGCAAGGGTTGACGCAAAATGGCGTCTGGTCCGAAGGTAACCAATTAATAATAATAATAATCCCGCGTTCAGAGTACAGATTCGAGACACCTTATTGGTTCCGCCATTGGTTCCGCCAAACCAATCAAACGGAGAATATTTCTTGCCAGACTCTTAAGCCCGTATCAGACTACGGATTGGGATTGGGATTAGATTGAAATTTGACCAATCAGAGTAAAAGTTACTGAACTTGGGATTAGTAAACTTTAAGCCTATCACACAATGCGAGGCAACAGGCAACAGGAATAGGGAATAGAATTTTTGACGCGTTGGATTGGTTGAAGGAAAATTTCCGACGAATCCAACCCGTCAAAAAATCTATTCCCTATTCCTATTGCCTGTTGCCTCGCATTGTGTGATAGGCTTTACTGTGATTGGTTAAATTTCAATCTAATCCCAATCCCAATCCGTAGTCTGATACGGGCTTCAGGACCAGTTTCACAAACGTCGTTTAACCGCTAACCCGTGGTTAATTGATCCTCTGTCTCTTCTTGGATAACAAGGGGAGCTTTCCAGCAAGCGACACAAGTCGACACAAATGTCGTTCTGTCTTTCTTCGCGTTCAATGAATAATAAAGACAGAACGACATTTGTGTCGACTCGTACCGCTTGCTGGAAAGCTCCCAAGATAGAGAAAGATTGGAAGTCGACTGAACTCTGGTTAACAGTTAACCGACGTTTGTGAAACTGGACCTTACTACAGGGGGTGCTTTCGCGACGTAGATCAAAATGATCCGTGCTATGATTGGTCAAATCTGAAATTTCGTAGCATCACATTGAAATTTTATTCAATGAAATTCCAGATTTGACCAATCATAGCACGGATCATTTTGATCCGGATCATTTTGATCTACGTCGCGAAAGCACCCAGGGACTCTAGCCCGAAACTGTTTCGGATTCGTCGATAACCAGCGACGTTACCGACCGTCGCGCCGCGCAGGCGCAGGCGCGCGGATCGTGGCGCGCCGCTCGGGTTTCCCCATCTATGAGACGCAGCAAATCCTCGGCGGGGCGTCCGGATGACTCGGGGGATGACGTTAGTTAGTTCGCGCGCGTGAATGGCCTTTATTTCGGCGGTGCCGCTGCTTCCTCGGTCGAGTGCGCTGTGACTCCTCCATCCACGTGTTAACAGTCCGTACGAACACTTACCGCGGAACGGTATGGCCCGATCGAGAGTCGTCATGGGCGCGATTTCGTGGCTGCTTCTGCTCGCCGGCGCCCTGGAGTCCCTCGCCCTGGACGATTTCTTGGAGAACACGCACGATTGGAACACGAAGGACTACATGAAGCGAGAACACTCTCTCTTCAGGCCGTATCAAGGTTCGCGCCGATTCTATCCTTTGTCTTCCTATCCGTCGCGTCGACCGTGCGGGAGTCGCTCCAGTATTCGCTCCAGTATTCGCTCCTATTCGTTTATCGTCTAATCGCCATCTCCGCGAGTTTGAGGTTACGAGGCGACTGATTAACGCGCGGAATTATCTCTTGTTATCCTCTGGAGCTGTTAACGAGACAAACGCCCACGTTTCTTCGCGGCCATATCGCGGAATCGGTAAATACCCGTAGGTCACGGGGCCGATTGTTTTTTCTCCTTCGAAAGAAACGCGGCGAGCTTGTCGTATCTTTTGAAATTATGGATTTCCTCCGGGGAATCTCGTTGCGCGCCAGCGCGAAAGGATTTGCTGCTGGTTCATTTATTATCTAATCGCAATCCGCCAGCCAGTCCACTACGGGCTTACGACTTGGGTAAATTGAGGCTGATTAATGCGAACAATTTATTTTCCATAGATTGCAGCGTCAACGAAAGAGACCACATGTTCCACAGCTGTGTCGCGAGATCGATAAATGTACAGAGGCTAATGAATTATTCTTGTGAAAACGGCGATTTTTATTATCTTTTTTAATTACAGATCCCCCCCCCCCCCTTTGAAGCTCAACAACTTGATAATTTAAAGAATTCTCTTTGCAATGAGATATTTAACAAATTCAAGGAGAGAGATTGCCGGACGTCTCATGAAATTCGGAAATAATGAATAACGCAAGTCACGCGACTACACGTGTAAAGCCTATCACACAATAGGAAAGCACAGGCAATAGGAACAGAGAATAGAATTTCTGACGCGTTGGATTGGTTGGAAGAAAATTTCCGACGAATCCAACGCGTCAAAAATTCTATTCTCTATTCCTATTGCCTGTTGCCTGGCATTGTGTGATAGGCTTAACCGTGCATTTAACTTATCTGTGTTTTAACCTGTGTACACGAATGTAAAAAAATCTTCATTTACATAAATCCGCGAACACGAATATTCATGTATGTGACATACGTAAACGTGTAGCCGTGTATACCTCAATAGGGACATATCGAGGGGGAAACCGCTGAGGGCATTGCGGTGTCCAGATTTGCATTAACAGGCATTTTTTGGGCATTAGTTTGGCCACTAGGCCCTGCTGGGGCATTACAAAGATATGATAAGATAAAATAACATAAAACAAGGCAAATAAGATAACAAGATAAAGCGATGCCCGTCTGGGCATCAACGGGCATCGGTGGGCAAGATTTTGACTAGCGGTTTCCCCCTCGGGAAATGTTTCGAGAATTATGTGACGAAATCTGGATAAAACTTGGAATGCTGCAATTATGCATATGTCGAGCAACGTATGCAGAAGTAGAGATCTTTCATCCAATTTTGATAAGTATTTGCACACGTTTACGCGTCTCGCACATACATGGATATTCGAGTACACGTGAATCTTAAAACACGTGAATTGTAATTGTGCGCGATAATGTTTGTTGGAGGGTATTTATCGAAGCTGCTATTTTTTATTTCCAAATTTCCAGTCGATTATCAAATATATCTTTTTATATATTTACAATATTTAACTGGCGCATATGTTTATAATACAAGTGTTTTGAGTTGATTTGCGAAGTTGTGTTTAATTCAACAGGCACAGGTATGACGATACCTAACTGGGACTTCATGGGAAGCACAATGGTAACTAATAATTATATCAGGCTGACGCCTGATTTACAAAGTAAACACGGTGCCTTATGGAATTCTATGGCAAGTACTCTACTTGTATTTGAACACGTCTTGAACATAATATAGAAACTGCATATATGTATATGCATATCCGTTGTCCCCATATAATTAAGATATTTGAACTTTATACAGCCATGCCACATACGAAATTGGGAACTGCAGATTCAATTCAAAGTGCACGGAAAGGGGAAGGACCTGTTTGGAGATGGTTTCGCCATCTGGTATGCCAAGGAGAGAATGAAATCGGGTCCTGTATTTGGGAATCAGGACTATTTTCAGGGATTGGCAGTGATTCTTGACACGTACAGCAATCATAACGGCCAACACAGTGTACGTCGACAATGCAGTCTTATAAAATCTGATAGCTCAGTTTGGGCAGTCGGTTAAGGTCGCGTAACTTTGTTGTCAATTCAAGATCGAAGACGATCTCTTGATCCAACCGAAACTTGAGTATATTTGTGTCTTTATCTTTCTGTACATTTCCTTTTAACATTTACATTTACGAGCAGCATCAGCATCCTTACATCTCGGGAATGATCAACAATGGTTCTCTGCATTACGATCACGATCGCGACGGCACTCATACGCAGGTCGCGGGATGCGAAGCAAAGTTCAGAAACTTGGATCATGATACGTACATAGCTATACGATACGAGTACGATACCCTAACTGGTACGTGGAGATAATCGAGCGCTACAATACGTTATACTTTTCACGTTATAGCGTATATGATAAGATCCTTTGTTAAATCTCACATTTCCTTTTATATACTGTTTAATCATTATTCCGTACTTTGTCCTGTCACGTTAGATGAGTTACATTACTTTGTTTTCTTCCTTTTATCGTGTCAGCTTTATAATTATCTCTTTCTTGACTTGCAAATGTGTACGCGCACGTATATGTGCGTCACTGACTACCTTTCTTGTGTGTTCTTTTTTTTCTTACGCGATGAAGTCTCCACGGATCTTGCCAACAAAGCAGCATGGAAGCAATGTTTTCAAGTGTCCGGAGTTAAGCTTCCAACGGGCTATTATATTGGAATTTCTGCTACCACGGGTGATCTGTCTGACAATCATGATATACTGTCAATTCGTTTGTTTGAATTAGACTTACCAAATGACGTAAGCATTACAATTTATTCTTTTTCTCTATATTTCCATTATATTAAATACATATTACACGTGTGTAAAGCACACATCTCGTTGACCAACAGAGCTGTGAACTGTTTCATTATAGTAATCAAATTAGCGGTATTTACAAATGCATGTCAATTTACAGCCCAAGGATCAAGAAGATAGATCACAAATTGTGCCATCAGCAGCATTCTATGAGCAACCAAGAGGTACGCGGTTAAGAACGAATTGTCATTGTATATCAATTTATCATTCTAACATCAATCTCTTGCTTCAGAACGTATAGAAGATACGAAGCAGTCTAGCATGAGTGGAATAAAACTTTTCCTACTGATGTTGATTGGCGCGCTCGTGATAATAGCCTGTGTTGTCATTGCCATTATGCTATATCAGAAGCATCAAGAGAAAAGCAGAAAACGATTTTACTAAGTCAGGGTTTAGATAGGTTGTGTGTATGTGTGTGCGGGGTTTCAAGCGTTGCAGCTTACCGATTTCTCTTTTATCCAAGATTTCTTGTATACACACAAGATGTAAATCATGAAATGCTCATAAGACTGTCTTAGTTTGATTTCTGTTCCCAAATTTGATACAAATCTTTGTTTTTTGTATAAAAATAAGTCTTCGGGGTAAAGGAGGAGTGCGAGTGCGTGTGCGTATGCATGAGCGTGTGTGTTTGTGTACAAGTATTCTAATAGTTTCAATATTTGCAGAAAATGTTGCCCCGTTAGATTATAATTGTCACATTGATTGGACTCAATGTACATTTATTTGAGTTGATTATAGTCAGTAAAAATACATATTTATTGCAGTTCCTTTACCAAAGTTATTCCTTCTTGAAATGCCACATGGAATTTAACGAAATAAGTTTTTATATACTTGACTCATAACAAATACATAGGATGGGAAGATATTATAATGAATGTATTGTGACGTGTACATTGTTAACTTTAGGAGGGTCTTGGAAAAACTCGTATATTGTATGTATTAATTTCAAGCCAAATGTTCATATATACAAGATCTTTGTGGTAATATATATATATACTTTTTCCAGAACCTTTTTGTATATATAGGTTGGAAATTAATTCTAAACTCCAGTGATTTTAAATACTTAAGGCAATAATACATCACCGATAAAAGAGATATTTGTTTAAGGAGATAAAATGTAGAAATTTTTAATTTTTATTTATGTAATTTTCTTTTGCGCATTAGGTAATTATTTTCATATGCAGATACAGAAGAAACTTTATTAACATAGATTTTATATTTGTACATAAAGAAAAGTAATGTATTCGAAGCTCCCATATTGCATAAAGTTTGTGATGGAGTTTATTTGTAGAAATGCAACTCTAAACAGGCCATCGGCCATACAAATTATCCAGTTAGAACTGATATCGAACATCGCATGAAAGTATACGCAATGTGGGGGGTTCTACTGTATTTCAATATAAAATAACTATAAAATAACATAATAAAACTCTGTAATGTAATCATTTTATATGGAAACTAAGAAAAAAGGGAACCAAACCGTTTAATAAACAATTGTCTTGTTATCGAGATGATGTTATCATTCGAAACAATAATGTATCATGTTGCCAAATACATAATAAATATGTCTACAATTCTAAACGGAAGGAGGATTTTTGTTTTGCTTTTCAGCAGAAAGATACATACGGAAGTATTAGAACTGATTGTACAACGATATTGAAATGAGACAATATTTTGAATTTTATGCTGTATTTCTGAATACATATCATTCATGACAAAAATATATATTTGCACATCAGAATGCAAGAGCTCATCATGTTTTAACGCATTTAATTAATTTGTTTGCTTTGAAGAAGCAAATAGAGTACTTTTATTATCAACATTAAAATCATTCGAACGGAAAACACCAAGGCACATCTATGTCTTATCTCTTTACTATACTGTACTGGTCTTGGTTCCTATTGTCGTTGTGTGATACAATGACGAAATTGTCCTTATCTCTATAGATAGATATGCTTCTTAATAATTTATACATCTAAACACTTAATAATGAATTATTCGCATTGTACATATATTTTCAGTATTGTAAGCTGCATTTTATTCAGGTAACTGAATGTATCAAGTATATTCTAACCGAATATTAGTACTGCAAAATTTTGTTATGAAATGACATTTCACTTAACATAATAGCTTACTAAATCTAGGATTATTTACATTGGGTTGCATACTGCCTTGCTATTTAACTAATTAAAACTTTATCACGGTATAATGTATATACTATGAACCTAGTAAGACGTACAATTTTTACTACATATAATATTAAAACAAGATTGAAGAGATGTCTCCTATCATTCTCCAAAAACGGAATACAAAAATATCAAGCGTTTCTCTCTCTCTCTTTTCTTTTTACTGGCAGTAATGCTTAGGAAAATATATAAATCTTAAAATATATGTTATTTATAATACTCTGAAGCGGATTATGACTTATTCATGAAAGCCTATAACATAACTATTACTATACATGTATATTGCCTGAGGCATTCGGTAACATCGAAATATTTGCACTATTTTCTACTTTCATATCACGCACACATTTACATGTATGTCAAATATTGAAGGAACGCTGCTATATATACATAACAGTTTCTTGATTTAGTTTAGTTTAAACGGTATATAGCATGTTATCACGTATAACACGCTGTTTTGTACAGTACAATATATCTGCAACATTGTAGCGCAAAAAAGGTAGTTTATTATATTAATAATCAATTATCGCATTAAATTTCAAGTAAAACTCTATTAATAGATGTCTCATGCTGAAATATCTCTTAAGGCGTTTACAAGATCAATGTGTTATAGTTTACACTGAAAATGTATAGATACAAAACTTGTTTAAAATCGCATTCTCTTAATACAATTAACCAATGCGAATTAATCCAACGTTCTATTTTGCAAATTTTATTTTTTCAGAATCTAGCAAGTCTAATCATAGGAAGTTCAAGTTTCCTTTAAAATAAACTGTGTTAAACAAACTGTAATGACAATTGGATATAAAAATAATTTCGCTACATTATTTTTAGGTCTAAAAAAGGCTAGAGAGATCGAAAGGATTCAGTCATGTAGAATATCATCACTTGAACATCACAACCGGATTTAACAGAAAGTTCAATACAGTCTTTACGCTGAGACACAGATCTCGGATAACGGAGCGTAAACTTATACGATACCGAGAACGTTTGTAAGACGTTTTCAAATCGAGCGAGTTGCACGCGAGGCAGCCGACCTCTTCCAAATCGATGTGCGGCTCGGCGCCGCCGAGAAGAGATTCCGTTTCCAAGCCGTTATTGGTAAGCGCGCCGGAAAACCAAATCTTGTCGCCCGGATAAATATTCAGACTAAAATTGGTGAAAGAATGGTCCGCAACGAGACGTATCTCCGTGGTGCTTCCCCACATGCCGTTTTTCATCTTGACAAATATCTCAAACTCGTATCGATCCCACGCCGGAAAGTAACATTTGTTCCGCTTCTTCTTGATGCTCATGATGCGCCTGCAGTCATTTCTGCGATTATCATCGCCCGAGCTGCAATTTTCCTCGTACGGCTCCCCGTACATACAACTAAGTATCGTTCTAACGTTGTCGGGCAATTTGTTTACAATGACCGCGATGCTGTTCTTTATTGATTTTACTCGAATATTCGTCACGTAGCCGTCCCACGAGACGGGTATGCCCTCCAGCTGAGCGCATTGCACCTGCACCTGCGCTTTCGACGACATTTCTTCCCACGCAGGCTGATGACAGTAGTTCCGATACTGATCCCACGTTAATCTCATATTGGGAGCAATATCGTACGACGCCTCGTCGGGATTCTGGTTGTACTCCATTATCATCGGCCACGATAGGAATGTCGCGGCGCCAACGCCAAGGACAATCTACAGAAGACATTCGTATAAATTTATGTAAAAGTTAAGGAACAACACAGAGTTTAAGGCGGAGAAATGCGACGTTGTATACGTACTTGCACGAGCGTGATGATCCAATTGAATCTCGATGCTCTGGTCTTCCTCAGATACCACGAGGCGAAAAACGGCAGCCCTCCGAGCACGGTGGTGATTGCTATCCTCATGGCCAGATCATTTTCTGACAAATATTTGATAACGGCTACGATCGGTAGAATAACGGAAGCGATACCGGCGATTGGAAGAAACAGAACCATGCCAACTAACGCGAGGGCGCCTCTGATCAAGCCGTACCATGTGGCACCTTGAGAACTGAAGATCGCTATCTGCCACCAGCTCAGAGTGACGCAATGGGGTATCAGAGTACGATACGTGCCACGCCAGTTGTCCCTCGCGGCCATTTTCGCGAAGACCGCCGGTATCAGGAGGTAAAATACAACGCGGAAGTTGAGACAAAACTCTATGCCATTGCCGACAACGTAAGACGCGAATGTCGGCACCCTGATGTCCAGGAATCTCCAGCTCTGAGCCACGACCATGTCCGTCTCGTAAGGATACTTGGCGAGCACGTGCACGCCGAAGCTGAAGAGGGCCAGGAAATCGGGAAGCCGCGACGAGTTCCTCCGCATAAAGCTGCAGAGCGTGATGAGAGTGAGCGTGACTGCTATTATAGTGAATTCAGATTGCGGCGTCCACTGATGGGCTATCAGGGGATAGATCATCAGGTTCAGCAGCAGCGCGAGAAAGAAGTGCCCGTACGGCTTGAGGTTGTTGCGGCAGAACTGATACTCCGCCTCCTCGGGGTTGAGATTTCCACCCGAGTAGCTGAGAAATAGGCCCGACCACACGCGGAAGTTGTTGAACTCGCGCTTTCGCTGGAGCATCTGGAAGGTGGCCACCACCATGACTACGAACGAGAGGTAGTAGAGGGCCATCGGTATAAAAAGTATTAGGCTCTCCGTGCCGAACAAGGAGTACAGCAAGAGCAACAGGAGAATGTGTAGTTTCGACGTAAAAAGGATCCGTCCGATCGACGTCCCTCTGTGGCCGAGGGTCTCGACCAACCAGCTGTAGAGACGTCTCAGCGACGCGAACGGATGAACGAACGGTCTCTGCAGCAACGGTATCGTGTCCAGCGCCAGCTCGGAGGGATCCACCATGCGGAGAGCGTGCGATACTATCGGGAGCATCCCGCGCGCGTAGCTCGCAGCCGCGGACACCAGAGCAGCCTCCGTGATCTTCTTACCATGGTCCGACCAACCTGCGATTACACGGCGAAGCGCACGTAAGTACCAAGAGCACGGTAAAAGAGCGAAAGAATAATCCGTAAGAAAGTAGTCTCACCATGAACGTCGCTCGTTCGGTCTTCGTCCTTCGCAGGCGGAGAGTCGTCGGGAAGACCATTTCTGGGGAAGCAATCGTTATCGTTGTCGCCCAGTCCCTTGTGCGACGAGTTGCCGGAGGTATTGTTCGATTGAAAACAATCGGCGTTGCTGGTCGACGGGGACGACAGGCTTCTCATGCGATTCTGCAGCTGCTCCGTAGTGATAAAGTCCTCGCCGTTCGACAAGCTGACAAAACAATTTCGTGTATACCGGCATGTGGAATACGTCTATCCGTTTAACTTTCTCTCTCTTTACCTCATAAACATCTCCCTCGCCGCTCTCCTAACCAGCTTCTCGTCCTGCGTCATGTCTAGGCAACTTTTCACGTCGTAATAGTTGTGCTCCGTGATACCGCGGCCAGTCTCCAGGCACTTCCGGAGAATATCAGTCGCCTCCAGATTTCCCTGCTCCGAGGCCTTTGTCAGCCAGTAAACGCCCAGCTTTGCGTTCTCCTCTTTATCAACGTCGAGCTCTTGAAACGTACGACACAAGTTACACACGGCATAATACGCGGCAGGGCGTAGCGTAGAGCGGAACAACGTGGGAGAAACTCCGAGTCGCCAAGCGTATTACTCCAGCTTACCACATTGTTCCTCTAACAACTGCTTAGCCAAAATTACTTGAGATTCCGGACAGCCGTCCTCCGCCAGTCGGGAACGTAACCGTCTAAGAGAACCCTTAGGCCCATCTATCAATAGGACTTAGAATTAGCTATTTAATCAGAAAAAAAGACTAATCAGAATTCACGTTTGTCAACATATACGTCATGTCGTAAACATAGATTCGCTTATTACTATAATTCGGGTATAATCACAGTCGTGAAAAGTGGACTTCGTTGGCGAATGTCCAACTCGTCAACGAAGGTGTTCACTTTTCGCGAGCTCGCGGTAGAGGAAAGGATTCACGATCGAGAGTCCCAGAACGTGGGAACAATTTTAGAACGAGGGATCGATCGGCGACTCATTTAATTCCGCGTGGCGACGCGACTTCCGAGGCTTCCGTCGCGCCCCGACAACTCGCACTCCTGGGTACCCGTCGTGGAAAGGTTCGAAATGGATTCCGATCCCCGGGAAGTAATCGGACAACTCCGTACATCTCCACGACAGGGCTGCGTTCGAAAACGTCGCCCGGACGCACCAGCGTAACATTTCGTTCGACGCTCGGCGAGCAACGGAGAAAATTGACAGCACTCGAGCAACCGAGTGACGTTTCCGAACGCGGCCCGGGTGTCCCGTGTCGGGAACGCGAGCGTCGAATGTCGCGCCGTTGACGTCGCGAGGTCACGTGCGCGCCTCGAGAGCCGCGGGGAGCCGATCGCACGCCGGGCGGTCTCCCCCTCCCCCGCGGCCCTCGCTCGCCCGGGATCGCCCCCGGAGTCGCGGGCCCGAGGCGATGATTACCGTGCAGCGTCCACTGTTTTCTGCCGGATCTACCAGACAGCGGTACGATACCAGCCATGACTCACGGTCGGGGCGCGGAGGACGCGGATACACTCCGTCCGACTCGCCCGCTCGCGGGCGCGCGCCGAGGCTTCTCTCCTCCGCGCGGCCTGAACGCAACTCTTCGCCGCCACGTAGTAAGCCCGGGGATCCCGACGAACGCACGAACACGCACGCACGCACGTCGTCGCGCGGCTCCGCCGTGTGCGAGGCTTCGGCAATCGGCCGCCCCGCTACGCTCCTGTTGAATAGGCTGGCAGGCGTGGACGCGCGGCGCATGCGCGCGCGCGCGGAGTCCCTGCGCTCCGTACCCGGCGTCAGGTCGGGCTAGATCGGGTACGTAAACAAAGGAGACGCTCGCGCGCGCGCTCCGAAATTTGAATCCCCCGCGCCCCACGCGTCGCAGCTGCCCGACTGGCGCGGGCGAGAGGTTAGTTCCCGTTTAGTCATCGACCCGCGAGATGACGAGATCTCGAGCGAGGGATCTTTCCTCGCTCCGTCGCACTCTCCACGGATCCCCGAGATCCCCCCGTCTCGCTCTCGCTCCGAATTCCCGCCTCGCTGACGCGTCGCAGCCGATTCGCCTTTCCGGTTTCCCTTTTCTGAGCGTCGACTCTGATGACCGCGAACGATAAGTGACTTTTAATTCGCCGAGTAATATTTGTCTTCTGAGTAAGCTGAGTCGCTTATACTCGCTTCCCCCTCGGGTCCGATAAGAACGGGACGCGGATTTATTTCCTCGGCGAGAACTCGCGTGTTGCTGGGGATGGTAATCGAATTCTGAATGCCCGGTGTGAGGGCGAGTACTAAAAGGCACGGTGGTTCCGGGGTTACACGTTTATTTTCTCAATACAAACTTGCCTACGATTGTTATTATTACGTACAGTCTTGTATGTTACACAGTATTTCACGCAAAGTACGCTCGAGCAGCGATCCCTAGTAGCACAATATATTGGCGCAACATTGGGAAATGTGTAAGTCTAATATTCGCAACATTGGTCGCAATATTGAGATGGACGCCTCCTCTTATTCAGCCGGTGTGTCTACTTAGCAATATTGGCATAATATTGTATCAATATTAAAACAATGTTAGACCAACATTCACATTATATTGCCAACTATTGGCCAATGCATTTCCCATATAAATCTGTTATATAATTATTATTGTGCAACGTTTGCATTTATTTCGTGGCCAATATTGGCTTAACATTGAGAAATGGCCAATGTATTTTCAATATAACTAATATTGGACCAATATCCACATTATATTGCTACATATTAGCCACTTTGCATTTCCTATATAAATCTATGGTTGTATAATTATTATTGTGCAACGTTTGCATTTATTCCGTGGCCAATATTGGTTTTACATTGAGAAATACTGGCCAATGCATATAAATCTAACGTTATATAATTATTATTGTGCAACGTTTGCGTTTATTCCGTGGCTAATATTGGCTTTACATTGAGAAATACTAGCCAATGCATTTTCAATATAACTAATATTGGACTAATATTCGCATTGTATTACTAAATATTGACCAATGCATATAAATCTATCATTGTATAATTATTGTGCAATGTTTGCCTTTATTTCATGGCCAATATTGGCTTTACATTGGGAAATACTGGTCAATGTATTTTCAATATAACCAATATAGGGCCAATGTCTAGCCAATCCATTGTGCTACTAGGGATCTGATTCAGTGCATTGGCTAAACATTGGCCCAATACAAGCAAATACTGGGCCAATGTTTAACCAATGTTTGGTCAATGCACTGTACTACTAGAGATGTCTAGATATCTCGCAGATTTATTCAGGGCCGGGTTAGACGCGTGCAACCGGTGCGTCGCACGCGGTCCCGCGGTTTGATCGGTCCCGCTTTCCAAGTGACCGAGAGTTTGTTTTCTGTTCCTGCACTGGTGAACTAGTGCAGTAAGCTAGAATGAGAAAAAATATGCTTGTCTTACTCCAATTTATTGCACTAGTTCACTAGTGTAGGAACAGAAAACAAGCCTCGAATTTGTTCTTTGTTTGCACCCGGCTCCGCTTAGAACCGGATCTGGATTTATTTGATTGACGCGAGTATTCGTGTACGACGCTGCGCGCGAGGAACACTCCTCTATGTAATTTTACAATGTTTGCAACGCGCGTATATCTATTCTATCCGATCGGAAGATTCCGAAAAATTTCTTAAATGCAAATCGGCCTGCCGAGAAGGGGACCGCCGAGCAAGCGCTGATATATTGCTCGGAAAGCGTGACGCAATGCGTGTTTATGGTTACCGACAATAAATGACGTGCGTATTTGATGTGATTCAAGTTGCAAATTTCGGAGCCGGTTTCGATGAGTCTGCAATATACACGACGCGCACCTTCCTCCGGCACGTGTCGAGGCCTGAGAGCCACCCGCGAACTATATTTCACTTAGCAGAACCAGGTTTTCGCGGGCTGCTCGTATAGTCAGAAATCGGCGCGTAGACCGGCGCTGCAAAACAAAAGGGAAATAAACACGTGACACGGCGGATTGTGAAGCTAGAAACGCACGAAGAAACTCAAGCCTGATCTACAATGTGCTCTTCGCGTCTAGAAACATTCCAGTTTACAGAAAAGCAAATCAAAACGTTTACAAAATTTATGGACAAAGTCGTACGATTGTGCAATTTATCAACTTGCACAAGTTTGTTAAATACATTTATTGGCTACAAAACAGAATGTTTCTAGACGCAAAGAGCACATTGTAGATTAGGGCCTTAGCGGAAAGACAAAGTTTTCTATATTAAGTCTTTATTTTGTCGTGTGTTTCTAGGTTGAATATGAGACGGTCGTGCGAAAAAGCCGCAACTACTCGACGGTACTTACAAGTTACTCGGCCCGACGTAAGGCGGCGGATTTGGACGAACGTACGGGTTGGAGCGTTCACCGGAGGTCCTGGAAGGTATTGGAAAATTTAATATTCGTCATGTCAAAGCACCGCTTGGTTCACGGAGATGTGTGCAAATATCAGATTGAGGATTGCGAAGTGGAAATTACCATTCGACCAATCGAGACGGAACGGATTAAGATGTTAACTTATCAAAATCTTACTCTTCAATTTGCAATTCTCAATCTTCAGTGCGTAATCTGATGTAGGCTTAAAGCCCGTATCAGATTATGGATTGAGATTGAGATTAGACTGAAATTTGACCAATTAGAGTAAAAATCATTGAACTTGAGATTAGTAAACTCTGATTGGTCAACTTTCAATCTAATCTCAATCTCAATCCGTAGTCTAATAAACTTCAGAGACATCATGAACGAACAAAGGCTCTGTTAACTTCTTAAGCGCTCTGGACTCTTTGAATGTCTACCCCGAGTTCTTGGACAATGCCTTTTAGATTCTCCAAACTTCTCCCGAAACTTTGTCTTCATTAAATGTAACAATTTGGAGCACTCGAGCAAATTAAAGCTCTCTATCTAATCTTCTACGTTTTGAAATTGCTGCGCTCTTACGTAATTAAATGGCTATAAAGAGTGAAGAAAAATTCATCCGTCTTGGCGCGAGTGCCTCTTTACGGCTTCCACGTAATAGATTCGCAATGCGATTGCATTGAGGTGCATTTTACTGGAAGCAATTACAGCGCCTGCACAGTAGTGCGGTACGTGCGTTCGTTTTGATTAATGAATCTGCCTGCGAGTTACGCGTACGCGCGGCGCGTTCTCTTCCTGAGAAACGATGTCGCGCTGTGCCTTCGGCTACGCCAGAAGTAGCTACGTAATAGACGAGATAATCTGTCGTGATTTTTTTTTCTTCACTTCTTATCCGAGGCAGCATCTTTCGAGAAAGAAGTTCCGGCGTGGGAGGCGGATGACTTTAATATTCATCGAATATTGCTCGCGCTTGTAGATTTTTCTAGAAATCGAAACCGGAATGGCCGGCGTTAAAGCCGTAAAAGACGTACGACGGTGGGCTCCCCGTAATTTCATCCAGATGGGGAATCCTCGACGAATTTGCGTCTAACGAGATAATCTGCAACCAGCGAACTCCGTACTACGCCGGAAAAAAAAGTGTTTGCTACCGTAGCTAATCATGGTTTGCTAAACCTAGTTTGCTGCCATAACTACAAATTTCTAAACCACAGCAAACGGTTTGCTGTCGCACCTAATAGAATAGGCACGGTAGCAAAATATTGAGCTACCGCAACTAAATATTAGCTGTCCATATTTTGCAACCGAGGTGCCACATGCAGCTTTTAACTACGGCACCTACATTTATCTTTCCGTGTATACTGAAGACCTGCTACCCTCTGGAGGAAGATGGACAGGGTGAGACGGACAATGGTCCCCACTGTGTCTCTTTTTATGTCACGATTTCTATCTCACTGATACAAAATATGATAGAAAATCGATGACCAATCAGGATTACTAGAAAGAGACAGAATGGGAACCATTTGTCTGACTCTTGCCCGTTTCTGCAGACTAACTTGAATTCCGGTCTACATTACTTCTTACTCTAATTTGTGAAACTAGAAGAAGATATAAAGTTGAACCGAGATTAAAGTTAAACTGCGTTGGCAGAAACGAGCATCTGCCCATCTTCTTCAAGAGGGCAGTGGGTCTTCCAGTATAACATAGAGTTGATTGTCTGCAGCCTGACATCTCTTTCCGTGTCCAAGGCTTAAAGCTCGTCGAGGTCCTGTTTGCCAAAGGCAAAGGCTAATTTCTACCTTGGACTTCGCGACAGAGAGTCGTTCGGGCTCGACGGCTGAGCTGACAGGGATTTCAGAGTGCCTCTCTCCGACATGGCGTACTGCACCATTTGTATCCCGTTGTTCCCGACTCCTTCCCCCGGCGTAGGCTCCCGCTTCTCGCTGGAAAAACAGGAATGTCTCGCTGCGTTAAAGCGGCTATTTAAATTCGGCGGGACATCGATTACTCGCGGCCCGGATCTCGCGTACGCGATGACGCAACAAAGCCGAAGAGGTCTAGAAGCGTGAATAAAATTATAGAATCCGGCTTCGAGCCGGCGCCAGCCGTTATTTCGCCGTCGCCAGTTATCGTGCGACGAACGTGAGTTCATTAATCATTATTTGCAAAGTTTTAAGAAGCGTTTATCAAATCTAGCGTCGCTACGTTTAAATATAGGTACGTCAAGTATTTCGTAACATGCAGGCACGTTAAATTAGAGAAGCTTAGAAAAAAAAGTGAAATTAATCGAAAACAAATTTCAACCGAATTAATTCAACTTGTTACATTCAGCTCGATAATTTCTTTCAATTCGCGGCGTACTACGGCAAAACGTAAGATTAGCGATGCTTTAGTAACGTCGCGTCACTTTGCGGAAATTAGTATTTACTAAAAACTTGAGCGACTATTTGCACAACGACGGAGCGAACATACCTGCCGGGTTGTTCTCTCAAAAGGAAAATATTAAAGAGCTGGTCGAAATATTCATCCGACTCCGGATCCGTCCTAGGAAAATAAAATATAAGTGTCTACGCTTTTTCGCCGCGGGAGTGCCTTGAGATAGCGACCGATCAGTTAATATCGCTAATGCAAACCTCGTCCGGTCGGTTTAACATTGCCGCGTGCGTCAATCATAAATTACATCATAATAACATCCATAAATTAAGCTATGTATTCTAAAAACAAAAATCGATTCTCACAATGAGACTCCCGGCGATGCCATTTTCCCGCAACGGCTGGTACTTTAATTACCATTTACGTCAGAACACAATAGTCGCGAGCCTCGGTGCCGCGAGCATGCGGGAGGCATAGTGAAAAGCGAAGGAGACCCGTATAAGCATTTACCGAACTTTGCCAGAACAGGCATCCGCCGTTCGTCTGTTATTAACGCAATGTTAAATTAAATCCTATTTCTTTCAACCGACCGTGGCGAATGTTCCAGTCATTCTTACAACCGACGATAAAGATATCGGCGATGAAATATCATTCCCTTCCCCACGATGTTACCTTTTGTCTGAAACATTTGGTTGAATATCTGCCAACTCTCGGGCGTTCTCTAACGCGATGTGAAGCGGAATTTCGATACAATTGACGCGAGATCGGTGAAACTTGAAATAAACGCTCGAACAAGGAAATTTTCCTCGTGACGTGCGATCGAATTCTAACTGACGTACGTATGTTTGTCATTGAATAAAAAGCCGACAGGGTTCAAAACCGAAGAGATCTGGTAAAATCCGTTCGTCGTGTACGATTCCGGCGAAAACCGGACTCCGTTACGCGACGGTTCCGCTCGAGTCGTATACTCCGACGAATAGATCCTCCGTGGGTTCCTCTCTGTCCCCGTTCGCGTAACCGCCAGAACTTTAAAATGAGTCATATCGCGCCGGTGACGCGCGAATCCTGTTCCTGTTTGCGCAGCGCGCCCGCGTTATCAATACCACGCGATTACCTTGATCACGGTTTGTCGGGTCCCCGCGTCGGGGAACGCGAGCGATTCGACAAAGGAAAATGAAAAAGGAAGGGAATAAAAATGCGGAAATGCACGGCGAACGTGCGTATCGATCGTGACTCGAAACTCGTATCCCGCCTCGATTGCCCGCACGCGAAATGCACGCGGTCGCGTCAGCGTTGCGTCAACCGTCACGTGTGGCACGACGTAATTGACTCGTTATCGCGACGCCGTCGATGAAAATTGTCGTTGCCCCACGGACGCACTCCGAGACAACGCACGCACTCGAGTGCGTGCGTGCGGGCGCGCTCCGGATCGCAGGATCTCTCCGCGAGTTCCCCGGCGAGAGGCCGGCCGCGCCAGTGGACCCTGTACTATCCCTTGGGAAATTTACCTTGAATGAAATTAAAGTTTTTAAAAGTAATCTTTCATAAATCTAAGAGTCTACTTAAAGAAGTTGAAAGTTCACTTAAGAAATTTTAGAGTAATTTTGGACACTTAAAGTAATTTTTAATTTCAATAAATCTATTCAATTTTGATTTACTTGTACTGAAACATCTGCCAGATTTGAAGAAATAGAATTCTCTTAGAAATTTCAGTCTCGAGCAAATACAACCTTGATTAAGGTAAAGAAATGATTTTTATTATTTAAATAAAAGTCCGCGTCAGTGTGAACTCTACGCTATCCCTTGGAAAAATTTATCTTAAATGAAATTAAAGTTTTTAAAAGTAATCTACCATAAATCTAAGAGTTTACTTAAAGAAGTTAAAAGAGCTCACTTAAGAAATTTTAGAGTAATTTTGGACACGTAAAGTAATTTGAATAAATCTATTAAATTTTGATTTACTTCTACTGAAACATCTGCTAGATTTGAGAAGAAATAGAAATAGAATTCTCTTAGAAATTTCAGTCTCGAGCAAATAAAATTTTGATTAAGGTAAAACATAATTTTTTTAAATTAAATAAAAGTCTAGTAAGATCCAAATTCAAACAAACTGTTTTCCGTGCGTAGGTACCTAGTACAGTAATAGAGTTCATCGGGCCGCGCCGATCGCAATGCATCGTCGTGCGAACACAATCCGTGCGGGGCAAGCGATTAAAAGCCGCTAACGAAGTACCGCGCCGCATTCCGCCTAATCGCACGTCGCGATAATGCGCTTCTAATTATGACCGTGTACCAAGTCGGTGGAAGCGCGACCTCGGCGGAATTATTGCATCTGCACTTGACAGTAAAATCGTAAGATGTCTTGCGCGAGTATCGCGTTACGATTAATGTTTACGTGCGGCAAACGCTAACGTTTACGTTTCGTAATTGTTACGTACCGGATGTACGGCAATGGACTTATTACACTTGACGAGCAGAACGATTATAGGTTCACGTTTATTTTCCCAACGCTCGTAACTCGCATGCTGATGTGAGCTGTTTATAAATCACCTCCACGATTTTACTGCTCCCCGTCGCAAAAAATATTGACGTTAGACGATTAGATTAGGTGCGATTTCGTGTGCCGTTTAAATGCGCATTATCATTGGGATGGTTCAAGAGGTTCTGTTAAATATTTACGATAAGTACATTGACGTAAACCGCCTAATTATAATAGATTAGCCGGTTTTATCAAAAGTGACGAGTTGCATGCTGCGTGCCAAGGTAAAAGCGTCCCGCAAAGTGGCCGATACGCGGACGAAGAGACGCTCGCCAAGGAGACACGTGTACCAGATTAGATCGATCTTCTTGAGTCACGTGGCAGAATTGAGAAGAGATTCTCATTTCTTTTCACTTGTACAACCGCGGGCGAGTTGGGCGATACATTTTTTCTCCTGGCAATTTTGCACGCATCTTATACGCAGATATAAAAATACGGACATCTCTAGTTAGACCACGTTTTCATAAGTGCATAGAAAAGCCTGTAGATTTTATGGCAGCACTTATGCGGCAACTTTGTAAAGTGGCTTTTGTAAGCATCATTTCCGGGCACTTCACGCCTTTTACAGCGGCACAGTGAAGCCGGGCCATGCCGCTTTTGTGGCCAATTGGAGCGTTCAACTGGAGGCAGCGTTATGTCATTTTGCGAACTTGTAGGTATTATTAGAAATTCCCGCCCTATTGCACATCTTTTATTGAACACATACCGGGGGACAGGGGGTCTAGTGTATAAAATAAAATAGTATCCCAAGCATAAGTGCGTGCAAAAAGTGTTGAACACGCTGAGAAACGTATCGATTTTTAAGGCTCTTTAAATATCTTCCAAGGAGACAGCATTCTCGGAGCGGCACATTAAATAATCGTCGTGAAATTTTCGCACCTTCTTGTCGCGCAATTATTCCTTCTCACAATTGGACACGTTTCGTCCGAACGAACCTTCAACAATTCATTTATCGCCGAAAGAATATTATCATTTGCTTTTTGCTCGAGAGGTGCCGTTGGTCACACCTGAAACCGTCCGTTTAACAAAAGTAAAACGGAATTCTTTCTTCTTACATAAGTATACATAAATTCACGAAATGACGTAGCGTCGTTTAAGCGGTGACACAATGATCGTTGCTCGGCGCATCGCGATTGCGGACGAGCGAAAGAGCGGCGCGATAAGAGTGGGAAATTTTAGTAGACGCGCGACCAGACGCCAGTTCAAGAATACAAAAACTCCACCGATGTTTACATCGATCGGAATGTGAAATTAGCGATCGTTGCGTGATCGCCGTTCGGCGATCGGAAATCAACGTCGATCGGCGCAGACACATCAATCTATTTCCGCGCGAGCGATTCCGCCGGTCGCCGATAAGCGATTCTATTGCGTCACTCCGATCTCGATCACGTCACGCACCATCTGACTATTGATCGTAAGGCGCCGATCACTCGCGGTCACTTACCCGTTTCTCATGCATGCACGCACGCACGTACGCACGCGTGCACGCACGCACGCCACGCGCCAGTGACAGATGTGTACACACGGCTACAAGATACCAAATTGTATGTGCCAAAATGGTAATTGTGTATGGCGAACGCGAGTGAAAGAGAGAGAAGGACCGAATTCATCACGTCGATCGATCGATGCCTGTCTTTTCTTTCTTTCTTCTATCGTTCTTTATTGTTCTGCCATTTCGTGAATTTACACAGTAAGAAAATTTGTGTTTTCTTGTTAAAGAAATACCGGTTAAAATTTTTGTGTTAAATGTTTACCACATTCGTGTGTTAATTTAAAATATTGCTCTTGTGTTAATTGGTCTCTCAAATTTAAAATTATTAAAATACTGAAAAGAAATGTTAAAACAACGCGTACAAGTACACACAATGTGTACTTATTTTTTAATCTTACACAATACATATGTTCTATATTATTAGTAACAAAATTTATCTGTCTAACCAACAATGTCTGATATTAAGAGATAAATTCTCTCGATAATACGAATTCTTATAAGTTCGTCCGAAGAACCGTCCAATTGTGAAAAGAAATAATTACTCGGCAGGAAAATGTGAAAGCCAATTATTCGATATAATAAACAAATACGTCGATATTATTTTTCAACGTATCGTAGCATGATTCCACATATCGATCAATCGATGCTTTCGATGCCAATGAGAAACAGTCACTGCGATCTCGAGAATATTTAGAAATTATTGGCAGGATATAACAGATACATGTTTCAACAGTGGCTTGAAAGTTGGAACAATTGATAATGGCTGGGATACAAAGTGCGTGAATTTTCGCAAAAACCTCGCACAAAAAATTATGAACGGCATGACAAACCGTTCTGCAATTATCTGCATTGTTAGTTTAATCGCCATTAATCATCCCGAAATAGCTTGACGTTCGACAAGCTAAAATAGTCGTATTTTGTTTTACCAGCTAAATACGCGTGCGTGCAAGTTAAACGTGACGCACATAGAGTTCATAATAAGATCATAATTAGATCAGTTACATCACGTGTACAGGAATCTCGATCCTATGTCTATAATCTGCCTGGAATTGGCTGTTTGTGTCACGTATGCAAATTACATTATCCCGATGACTATGTAATTGCAATACTTTTTACCGCGTGCCTCTCGAGAGATAGTGTCCGCCTACTTGGCGACTCATCAACCGACCCTGAACGTTCGTTTTTACCGCCTTGAGCCGCGAGGAAAGGAAACTGGAACGTGATAATGCATACGGCAAAATACGGCTTAATCTGGCAAAAATGTTGGGGAGGCTGCACGTATAAGCTTCGTCTATCTTTGTCCGATTCAAAATCGGTTTTCTCACGGCGAAAAATTGATCGCCCGTCATTCTTCCAAATCTTTCAGCATAAAATGTTTCCTCAACAAGAATTTGCTTCGAATTTGTCGTCGGAATGTTCTTCGATAATGGTCGGCCACTTTGTGGTGTTTTCGGTATAAAACTGTGTTTTCGATAATAGCCGGTTGCTCTTCATTTGTTATAATTTGGTAATTACAGCGTACTTGCTAGCTTACTAGCGTAATTGCATATGCCATAAATTGAAATACTTCCGTTCACGTTCACTGAAGTCAACGCTTTTATTCTCGCGTGGATTTCTGGTTCTTGTTCTGGTTTATCGTGAACGTCACTTTATCACACGTGTCTCTGAGCGGCTTTTATCCTTTTCCTTTGCCAATGCGACATATCTCACTTCATTTTGTTTCATCACATTTGCGTATTGACGGCAAAAAAGCTACGACGTATCGGCTTGTTTTTAACGTGCAACATTTTAATTACAAGTTAATGATATATTATTTCTGATTACTTTTGCATTTATTTGCTGACATTTTGTGCCATTCTTACGTCCATTAACAGAGGTAAAATAATAATTTTACTTCTGTTGAGCCTCAAAGTAACCAAACATTCGCGTCAATTTTACTTGGCCCGCAGAAAGACTCCGACTTGCATATTTTCCTCCCGTGCACTCTCAGCCACGGCATAGAATCTCTTGTGCAATTTTTTTTGTGCGCATCGTCAATGTGTGAAAAAAGTTTAATGTCAATTAAAGATAAAAAAAGTATATGCAAAACAGAAACGCTGCATTCCGGTTCTAATCCAAAGCAGACGTGTGCGGATCAAGTTGTTGAAATTAATTTTTCTGGTATGCAAACGATGATCGCTCGAAAGCAACTGGTTTTCCTCCCGCGAGGTGTAACGTTTAGCGCTTACATTTTCTCGTGATGCAGACAGAAAGCGGTGCTGAGTAAGGCTCCCAGCACGAGGAGCAGCACGACCGGCACGAAAATCGTGGTGGCGATTTCCTTGAAGTAGCTTCTCGTTGGTATGCTGGCCTTCGTCGAACGGGCCCACCGCCACTCCGTGTGCTCGGAGATGCCCGACGAGGGTAGACCCACGACGTTCGCGCTGGGGCCCCTCCGTGCGCTCTCGTGCTGTAGACTCTGCTGATCTTCCTCCAGCTGCGAAAACGACACCTTTACCGTAACTGACGAGAGAGGATGATGACAGAGAACGAGCCGCAAACGCTTAGGACTGTCTTAGTCGTAGACGTAATCTTAGTAGCACGGTCCATTGTCGATCGACGAGTCATTTCTGACTGGGTAGCGCGTGATCTACGCGGTTGGCATTTTGCGTGAAATTGCGTAAATTGTGGCAGTCGCTTGATTGACATGAGACTGCGGATCTAGCCGCGTTCCGTAACTTAAAGACGATCCTGATGACTGACAATATCTAACAAATATGCGATGACGACACGATCGTGTGAAGTATACAATGACGTGTCTATAAATCTGCGTAGTCGAAGAAGGTAAATTACTATATTGACGACATGATAGCGTTGACGTTGATAATGTAATTCACGCATGCAATTGCATTTGCATAATTTTGTGAAAGACGAATAACGCGAGCGAGTGCGTTTTAAGTGGTAAAGTGGGCAGTTAATTTTCACGCCGAAGACATATGGAGGAGACTCCGCTCGGGCATGTAGCATTAATCACGGTAAATGAGCTTCCGCGCGTAGCACAGCGCGGTTTAATCAACCGCAGCTTACCAATCTAAAGGAACACCAATCCAATCTGAACTCGGCCTCTCGGAAGAGTATTTCTACGCTGGTCCTCTTGAAGTCTCTGGGGCACGACGGCATTTTCCACAGCGGCTTCACTTCCTCCTGCAATTCATTTAATTCCTGCGAGAACGGCACCGTGCTGCCCAGCCTCACGACGACTCTGAAATAGAACGATACTGCTTTTTGATAATGAAAAATGTGTCAGAGGAGTATAATTTTCAACGAGACATATAAAATAGAAATGTGCCAACTATTCGAATACGAATCGAATCGAGTAAAATTCGGTTCAATTTGAATTTCTTTACTTCGAATCTCAATTATTCGAAAATTTCCAATTTAAGGCCGGTATTTATAGTCGGATCTTATATTCCAGACCGTCTTGAATTTATCTAAAGATACTGTACGGAACATTTCATTGGCCACGGAGTATCTAAGGATGATCTTGAGGCAGTCTTGAATATAAGATCTGACTATGAATACTGGCCTAAATGACTCGACTACGAATATCATATATATTGCGAGTAACAATAGAATGTGATTGATTCTTACTTTTGAATTCAAATCAAAGAGGATTGACAGTAAAATATTATTTCATTCTAATTACCGTTTATGTAATTGATTAATGTTATTGGATACTCTCTAATTAATATAATTTATCTGTGATTTTTTTGCCTAGCTGTTTTAGTTATTGTAACATTAAATAAGGTGCGTGTTATTAGTTTTATATTTAAATAACAAAATCAATATTATATGTTATTGCGAACAATATTACCTACAGCCCCAGTGGTCGAGCTGGTTAAGACGCCCGCACGGATTGAGGGAGGTCCCAGGTTCGAATCCTGGTTGGGGTAATATTTTTCGCAATAAGAATTTTAATTGCCAGATACGGTCAATAAAAATCATTGATGTTGTTAATTACTGCTGGCGACTTTTAAGAGTATTCTTAATAGTTTATTATACACCATTGACCTCAAAACATGGTGTTCCTCCGTAATAGGGGGAAAATGGATCGGGGGGTGGGCAGGGGAAAGAGAATTTTTAAAAAATCGCGTTTCGACAGTTCAGTGTATGGTCGAC
>NW_011967234.1:2668314-2684862 GCF_000949405.1 Vollenhovia emeryi | reverse complement strand
AAATCAATATTATTTCTCCACATAAAAATATTCTCAACTATGTGTTAAAATTCAATCTAATAATTATTATGTTGTTAATTAAAAATTGCATTTCGATTCGATTCGACCTCAAAATTCTTGATTAGCACATCTCTATTTAACATCGACTGAGAGTCGAGGAATATTCACCTGAGTCAAAAAGAGCCATCGCTCGCGACATTACGAAGAAACTTGTACTCGACTATCGAACGATCAGGCGGATCATATCGCGATATTCACGCTACACGGTATTTGCGTCATTCCCGTCAAGGATTCCTTTAAGTAGCGCGCGTGGGACTTTTGCCCGTACGTACGTACAAGCGTGCATTAACAATAAACGCGGTAAACGATTGTCTATTACCTCGTAAATTGTTGACACTAACGATGTGGGTCAATGCCGTTGTTGCATCCGGAAGGCTATTATTAATCGCCTTTTTTTTCGACACCGCGAACGTTTTGTTTCAAACGCGACCTACCCCAACTGTACACTTCGATTCGTTGAAAAGCATTTCTCAGCGGTCGCACGTGAATCATAATTCTAATTGCAAATCGTGATGACTATTTGACCTCTCGTATTTTTTCATAATTATGGCGCGTTATCTGACCGATATCTAAATTGCATTTTCGCTGGATACACTCCACTGATTTCAATCATCCGTTCGCCACGGGGGAATTATGTAATTATTACTTCACGATACTGAACTTTCGTGCGTGCGAATGACAACGTACGGATCACACAGCTCGCGAGCGTTTCAATTCGATATCTCTCACAAATACCTAATCGAATAAATAATAGCCTTCGAGACTGATCATTATGATACGCCGTGAGTAATGCGATACACGCGATATTAAATCAGCACGAGTAGCCCGTACAGGAAACCCATACAGGAAACGCAAGATTAACTTGCCCACGCGATTTCTTTTCCGTTCGAGAAAAAATTGTTTCCTTCATCTCTGCGAACTAAAGAGAAACGTACAGTTCGAGGTTTCAAATTTAAATTACCTTCTTCAATCTTAGCACTCAATCTCTATTCAGATCGTGACTTGCGACGAATGTGTCACGCTGTTCGCGCGCGCACCCGGGAATTGAGACAAAACCCACATTTCTCAATGTTGAGGCGCCCAATTAAAGCCCGACAATCTCGCGATCGCGAGCTCCCGGCTTTCACTGATACGCGGCGATACCGTGCACCGATACGTATCTAAGGTCGAAGTGGCTCCTTAGGCGCGGCCTTATCACCCGTGGAAACAAGCCCCCGCCAGTCAGTCAGCCAAGTGCTCCGAGAGCGCGATGACAATGTCGCATTTACGTTGGGAATAATCGCCGCTGGCTCGTGTCATCGTACTTGCCGCGTGACGCAATAAGTCTGAAAGTGATAAGCAGACGGTACGCAGTGCACGCGATTGATCGGCGTGTTAATCGATCTGTCTTGGCCGCGGGAGAGATTAATCACGCCGCTCTCTCGTCGCGCGATTTCGAGCTTTCGCTCCGTCGCGCGGCCACGATACGGCTCTCTCAGTGTGTCCGATAACACCTTCCGAGAAGTCTCGAGCGCGAGAGGCGCGTGAGCGAGACGAAGGGCCGGATGAAGGCTCGCAGTCGAATCTCGGCCGCGCCGGAAGAAGTTGGACTGCTCGTTTCGTTCCTTTTGTTGCCGCCTATCGTAATTGAATAATACGTTTCGCGAAATCGCGCGTGTTCTCGGTGTCTTTGTGGCACCTATCGTTGCGCAGTCGATTTATCTCGCCGTCGCGTCGTGTGAGATTAATCGTCGCCGCCTCTCTCGTTGTAGGCGATTTCGAACTTTCGCCCGATCGCGTATTTAAGGCGACGCACGTGCCCGACGCTGTTTCAATGTCGATCGAAAGCAGTGATTCTATACAATGGTGATTCACGCACTAACGTGACAAGTATGTACGGTGGGGCATGAAAGGTAACTCCTCGATTATCCGAATTTGTCGAACGCGCGACAGCAATCGGGAAAATAACGAGAATTTTCACAGTAGCAACCTGCCCCTGGTAGCACAATGTACTGGCCAGTATTTCCCGATGTAAAGTCAATATTGGCCATGAAATAAATGCAAATATCGCACGGTAATAACTATATAATATTAGATTTATACATATAGAAAATGCATTTGCCAATATTTAGCAATACAACATGATTATTGGCCCAATATTGGTTATATTGGAAATGTATTGGCCAGTGGTTCCCAATTTTAAAATCAATATTGACTATTAAATAAGTGCAAGTATTGCACAATAATAATTACACAATATTAAATTTATATAGGAAACGCATTTACAAATATTGAGCAATATAATATGATTATTGGCCGAATATTGGTTATATTGGAAATGCATTGGCCGATATTTAACAATATTGGTCTAACATTGTATCAAGCATATAGTTGAATCAAGAAATATTTTCTTGACTCAACAGTTTTGTTTCTCAGTGTACTGTGAATGAAACACCAGACAAAATCTCAGTCACGCTACGCTCTTTTACGAATCGTATACGTCTACATTATTGTACTGTTTAAAAATATTATATTTACTTTTTATCTTCGCAAAACTCTTTCAATAGGAGGATGTCTAATCTTAGAACAACTCACTTATTTATAAAAAAACAACTGATTCACGTTTAATAACGAACGATTTGATTTCACTTTAAATCACCCGCAATGAGTCAGATGTGATGAATCAGAAAATCATCGAGCGAGAGCAACGAATATTATCTCATTAAATTAAAAGCGCAAAACATACTCATCCGATATTAGTAACTGATCTTGCTCTCTGTGAAAAAAGCCATTGTTTCCAATCTCGCAGTCGGGAAGCACGTCGCGATCTAAGTGCGACTCCGAGCTGCTTCGTAACAAATCGACACATCTCGTTGAGAAACTGTTGCTCCTTAACTCTGTCTCGACGTATTTGTCGAAACATAAATCTATATCGGGAAAAATGCCATGTCTCTTTCTCACTTTCTCGTATCCCACGTCATGTCGATGCAACAATGTTACGGTTTCGTAACATTTGAATTTCTTTTCACGCGAGACAACGCCTCGTGTCGCGAATAAATACGTTGTTTTCATGTCACACATTGTTGCACCGGAAGGAAGTCGGCCCACGCCGGCTCCGCGCTTCAATAACAGCAACATGGCTCGCATGACTCGCCTCACCATTTCGCGTGCACGAGATCGTTTTCCTCCGACGGTGCCGCAAGAACGAGCGCAAATGTGGGTAAAATACATATCCCGAAATTCTCAAATACTGAAATTAACCATCTCCGATCCAAATTATCTCCCACAAGTCAGCGAAAATCAAGTATCTCGTCCTCGATTTAATTTAATCGATAGATCTATTGTGGATCAATATTTAAATCCTATTTCTAATAATATTCGTATAACCCTAATGGCACAGTGCATTGGCCGATATTGTTCAACGTAAAACCAATATTGGCCATGGAATAAATGTAAATACTGCACGATAATAGTTATATAACATTAGATTTACATTGGAAGTGCAGTGGCCAATATTTAACAATGCAATAAGAATAACAGACATATTGGCTAAATAAGAGAAGGCGTCCATCTTACAATATTGGACCAATATTGGGAATACTAGATTTACATTATTTCCCAATATTGCGCCAATATGTTGTACTACTAGGGAATTTCTATTGGGTGGATTTATGGGGAGCGTGGCATGACTCGAAATATATTATTTGTTAACTGCAACCACTGATTTAAATACTTGGAAAACTGCTCTTATCACAAAGGATTATGTGAAATCTACTTTGGACTTTATTTATGTTAGGCATAAAATCATCAACGCCACGAGCGCACTTAAAAATATTATATTATTGCTGAGACCGAGTCCACCCCCACTCTGTTGCAAATTACATCTAATTTTACTGTCCACTTGCAATTTCCTTATTTTTCTCGCTTATCATCTCGTCTCACGCGAATCTTCTCGTCGTTAAAAATAACAGTCATTGTTTGTATCGGCAATACGCGGTGTAATCGTTGATTATAGGAAACAACGTCGTGTCAGAAACGCAAGTGTTTTCACGCGAGAAGCGCGACGGACACGAAAGCGGAAGATAAATCGCGCTATCGTCCGTTTACGTGTCCGCAGAAGAACCGCGATAAATCGTGATCGTTGATCCGTAGAATTAGAATCTTGGGGGAGTCACAGCGCGCGCGAACTGTGCACCGTAGCGATTATACCAGCGCCGAATGGAAAGTCCGTCGGCTCGATTCCACGTAGCCGGGGGCTTATTCGAGGAAGTGCGTGAGTAATCGTGCCGTCATTCAGTCGCCGATTCTATGGGAAATAATCGCACACCTCCGCGCAAAAGAAGCGATCGTTCTAAGTACAAACTACGTCACGAAGCCGCGAGAGGAGGAGATAGCGTCGAATCGCGATGATGTAATCGCGATAAAAATCGCGATTCAAGGCATCTCGTACAATACTTCACGTCACGTTGAATGATTTAAACTCCGGCGTTTTTCATCATTACGCGTCATATGCGCAAAGCGCAACTCGTCGCGGCCATAACGGAAGTCCCGATTGTTTACTCGCTTCTCTTATTGTTCGCTTCAGTTCTATGGACAGATCGTGCTACTTGAAATATTCTGTTATAATGTGCTTGATATAATATATTACGAGTAAAACGTTGGACGAAAGCGGAAGTGATAAGCGCGACTACGACTACGATTGCTGGTCTCTAAATAACTTTCATTCCTCAAAGTTGTCGGTCACATCATTTACATAATTAGATTAAATATCTGGCCTCCGATAAGAGAGCGTACGTTTTTCTCGCCGGGCAGATAAATGATAGTGCATGTAGGAAGTAGCAGCGAAAAATTATAAAAACAAGCGTCGAATTCACGTCACGGAGCTGTTTGCGGTTGATCGGACGATTAGTACGTCAGCGATATCACAGAAAGCTGCTTCTCATCGTAGAAACACTATTCTCATTTTCATTACGCGTTTCTGCGAAATTTCGTATTAGTATTTATAATTATATGCCACTCGCGTAAATGACCGACGCGGGAGTCGCGAAAGAATTCGTTCAAAGAATTCATTGTTCACGTTACACGTTTGTTACTCTCCAATACCGGATAGTGTAAAAAGTCGTTTGCATATTGAAAAATTTTCCTGTTTAAGATCATCTTTAAATACTCCGTAGCCAATAAAATGTTCCATACAGCAACTTTAGATAAATTCAAGACGGTCTTGAATACAAGATCTGACTATGAATACCGGCCTAAGTCTCGCAGTAAATTCCACCCTCTCGGTCGAATTGAGTTTGATACAGGACTGTTTAGAAACGTGACTCACCCTTCGCCTTCGCTGGGCTTCAGGGGTAAACGAGCTCCGAGTTCAATCGCGGACGCCAAGAAAGTCACGTACAAGTCCGCGGCGCCTTTCCATAATTTTTTCCTGCAATTACAATTGAATACGTTTGCTGCGCTTGCTTGCTAGCGGTATAATTTATTTAATTACCATTAATTACCGATGCAGCCTCTAAAAAATAAAACTGATCCGCTCTTTGTTCTGATTTTAGAGCGTGATTTGTTCAATTTTCTCTATTTTTTCCTTCGCAAAGTTAACTAGCTCGGTTTTTTAGAAGCTTATGCATGTATTATATTGAAAAATTCTCCTGTTTACGCTTCGCATATAAGGAAGGAAGCGGCGGATGACGTACGTTATCAGTATCGAGGACGGTGAAACTGCAGAAGTGAGGATTATAAGAAATTGATGCGACCGACCTGAATATATCGAGGAGCTTTTGAGTGCGATTGCGATCGAACATGTCTTCCACGTTGAGATTGTCAATCTTCAGGTGCACCTCGTACTTGGTCAGATTCTCTCTCTCGAGCACGTTCATGTCGAGCACTTTGTAACGGGTTTCGTAGGTGTGTTTGTTCAACCCCACGATCTCCAGCTGAAACAATCTCACTTAAGCGTTTGTCAACCGCGAACTGATGGTATAGCGATTGTGTATCACCTGAAAATACTTTTGATCCTTGGGCGCGACGCCGTATAGAAAACCATGATGATCCTTCTTGCTGTAGGTGTAATGTATCCATGACGGGAGATCGGGGGCGTTCAGCAAGGAGGGTTGATACGAAAATTGATCGGAGTGCCCTGAAATAAAATGGCACGGTATAAGTAGAGGCGTTCACGTCGAAAAATGGCAGAATAATTATTTATAAAAAAATTATATAAGAAAGATATAAAATCTGTAATGGAAAAATGTGCAGAGAAAAAAAGATGAAAAAATTGCGAAAGAGAAACTTGAAAAACTGAGAACAGAAATGCCGGATAATAAATGATGAGAAACAGGATTGAAACGGCAGATAAAATAAAATGAACGATACAACAGCTCTCAATGCTCGTATAGAAAAAGGCAAAACAAATGATGGTAAGATAAAATAAAATACACATTTTTCTCGGTGAATAAAACTGATCGAGTGTCCGAAACATATGAATGCGTGATCTAAAATCTCTATGAACTCCGGGATCCTTTCACTTCTCCCGAAGTGATCGATCGACCCAAGTTTGAGGAATACGAAATAATTTTTTTTCCGCGTGCATGTGGAAGGAATTTCTCATCTAATCCGAGAGACGTTATATTTCTCGCGAGACAGGCGATATAACTTCAATGACTCGTTTCGTGTATCGTTAAAATTGTCTGAAGGCGCTGAATTAGAAAGTACCGTGGTATGCGACAATATTGGCCGTAAGGTCAGCGCAACGTTTACGACGGTCCAACGAGTAATTGCTATTCGCCGCGAGTTGCGAATGACGTACGAAGACATACTTTAATTTCGTATTGTGAAATGGGTTAACGGGTATCTACGTAGGATAATTATAGCCTGACATTATGTCTTATTTTAGAATTTCATTAGGTTGGGCTTTCGCTCCGAGACAATGTACTGGTTTGGAAATAATGATAATAAGTTGAATACCTATTGTAACGTTACAAGAATTTTATTCTACGCGGAATGTTTCCTTCCAGGATCGCAATAGTTTCAATGCAAAAAGTAATTTTGCCTCTATCTAAGATTTAATATAATAGATATCTCGTTTAACTTTTTTCGTTAGTTACAAATCAAAAAATATAATTAGAATATAAAATATAGTTCAATAAACGTCGCATAATTAACAATTGTGAGCACTTTCATAGACAAATGGGAGGACTTTCAATCTTTTCAACTATTTCGTCCCTCTGATTTGATTTCGATAATAATGTACATAAGCTGAGAACAATGATACATCCCTTAAGCATAATTTATTGGCGCAATGTTGGGAAATAATGTAAATCTAGTATTCCCTGTGTTGGCCCAATATTGTCAAATGGACGTCTTCTCTTATTTAGCCGATACGTCTATTTAACAACATAGGTCTAATATTATATCAATATTAGATCAATATTCTTATTGCGTTGTTAAATATTGGCCAGTGCACTTCCAACACAAATCTAATATTAATGATATGTAATTTTTAAACGACCTACACTGGCCAATATTTTCATTTAAAAAGACGGGACCGAAACGTTGCAGTGTTTTTCTTTTAAATAAAAACACTAGCTAGGTCGTTTAAAAATTACATATCATTGGTTTTCAACTACTGGCGATATTAAATCTATTTGTAAATCTAATATTATTAAACGTTTATTCCAATATTGGCTTTACGTTGGACAATATCGGCCAATGCATTTCTAATATAACCAACATTGGACCAATATTTAGCCAATGCACTGTGCTACTAGGGATAATACAATCCGACATTTTTCTTTTGTTCCCTGAGTCTTTCTTTTACTTATTTCTTCTTGTATATCGAGTTTACTGATATCCAATAATTACTGGAAATATTAAAGTATTTCTGTCGAGAAAAATTAGATAGATCAAGTATATTCTCTTACCATCTGCGCTCCAATCGAAAGTCTCGGGTCTGATGGGAATGACAAAGACCTCTGTCATTAGAATACTCTCGGCGGTGACGAAGGCCACCAATGTCGACAGTAATATTATCGGATGCATGATCGTATACTGGACAGTGTCAGCGCTGACAATGAAAAGGTCGATTGGTGATGACATCAAGATCACGATAAGAGCTCTTAGCGTTTTCGAACGATCGAAATAGAATGAATAAACGTGATTCTTACGATTCTTACGATAAGAGTGCCAATGAATGGCCCTATTGAATCTATACTCGCGGTTCTGTGTTTGTATAAAATAATATGGCAAGATTTCATAGAGTCTGAAAAATGCCCAGCAAGTAAGATTCGATATAAGTTAGAAAAAGTTCGTTAAAAATTGTACATGTATTATGTTACATAGGTAAAAATATTCCTTGGGAATAAAGCAGTAGTAATTTTAATTGTTATGTGTTAATAAGTTAAAGCAATTCCTTACTAAAAATATACATCTACTTGTCATTTAGCGGTTTGTTTGATAATTTTTGTTAAAACTTAAATGTTAACGTAATCCTGAATTACAAAACAAAGAAATCGACATCAGATGGAAAATGCGCACGTTCTTTATGTTCGAAGTCATTTTTTTTTTGCGAAATATAATTTCTTCAAAATCACGTTTATTCGAAAACGCTATCGAACGCTCTTAAAAATAATACACAGATGACGCGACTTTTACTTACGAAGAACCGGACGCGCGACTAATGCGTTTTGTCGATCGAGATTTTCAGCGAAACTCGTACACGATGTCCGTTCGTGTCAACACCGTATACGCGTCGCGTGACTCACGTGTTAGTATCTAGTATAAAAATCACGAAGCAGCCCCCGACTTTGCCATTATTGCACCCGGCGACACGTGGGACGACGCGCGTTGCACGTGAGAGAAGTACGCGGTGTCCCCGATCGGAGCACTTCCTGGATCGATTGTTCCCGATAGTTTTTCCAGGGATACAGCATTAGTATTAGTCAGGCGCGACGTTGAGGATTTTTCTTCTCCGCCACGCAAGCTCCAGTTTTTCTGCAACGAGTCGCGACAGCGATATTGGTTAGAAAATTGCTGACATATTTTCTCTTTCTTTCGCAGCGGTTATTCCCTTAGCTCATTATCGCGTTGCCGTGCCAATACATTTTAATTAAGATGCTAGGAAAGATGCTACACGCGTTCAATTTTCCGAAAGAAGACAATATCAAAATAAAATCAATAATTCGTATTCTCCTCTATCGAATTAAAAGGATTGACTTACTACATTGAGACAAGAGTAACTTGTATAAATGTAAGTTTATATATTCTTGCGTTTGGAATAAATTTTCCCTCCATCTTACAACGCCCCAAGTTGGCACCACGATACTCGACAAAAGACGATACATACTATCATTTTATTCTAGATTTTAGAATTGTCCTTTTAAGATTACAATTTTCCTTTGTCTATAATAAATATGATTGGCGCTATATCGATCCTATTTTATGACATTATACATTGAAGTGTAATTGAATCCGGAAATTTTTTCTGTGGGTGCGCGCACGAGCTAACAATGAATTTGCCACTAAACAGATTTCACTCCAAAGGCAATGAATTCATGATGGAACCAACACATGGCTATTAGTTTATCAGTCCGTTATCTCATATTAGGAGGCTTCCTCATAATAGACGATTCTCCTCTACTTAAGATATTCTCTATCTCGCGAGTCTTATCTGCTTCTGTAACAATTAAGGCCTGGCATCACGAAATCGAAGCCACGTATCTCCGTGAAATCGGTCGGGCACCGCGCGAACGGCAGCTCCGCGAGTGACAACCCCAGGAAGTTACCCCGGGCGTTCGCGCGGCTCGATATTTTCGGCGAGCCGCCCGAATTTCCCGGCGGGGTCACGGAAATCGATCGTTACGCAAGCCCGGATACCTCGTGGTCGGTCGCGCGACGAAGCGCTGGACGAAGGCGCACCTGGTGCGCGACTTCCTCGACGGACTCGAGCCGCGGCTCTGGAAATCCGGCGACGCGACTCCCCGGCCTGGCGCTACCTCGTCGCCGACGTCGCCGTCGCTGCTCGGTCGCCCCGCGTCCCCGTCGCGCGCGTGCGTCGCACCACGCACGCTCGCACGCACGCACGTGTCGGAGGCTTGCGTAGCCAAGGACCGTCTGCCGCGACGCGGTGGATGGACGACACCGCCGGGTCAATGCGATGCACAGTGAAACGAGAACCGCGACGCGGTCAAAGCCCGCACGCGGCTTCAGCTCGCGCGTGCAAAGTCGCGTAGAGTCGTGCGATAGTAAGCTGGCGGACGACGTACGGGATAGCACGCCCGGATCGACGACGTCGAGGAAAAAAAAAGAAGAGATGCGAGAGGACCGAGGCGAGACGGAGCACCAGGCGCCCGCGCGGCTCCCTGTTCACATGCGCGGTTGGCGTCGCTTCCGACTGCACACACACCGCCTCCAGGACCGTACCCCTAGTAGCACAGTGCATTGGTTAAACATTGGCTAAACATTGGCCCAATGTCGGTTATATTAGAAATTTATTGGCCGATTTTGTCCAACGTACATGCAATATTGGAATAAATGTAAATGTTGCACAATAATGATTATATAATAGTAGATTCATGCTGGAAATACGTTGGCCAATATTTAACAATGTAATGAGAATATTAGACCGATATTAGATCACATTTCTAAATAGACATATTGGCTAAATAAGAGAAGACGTCCATCTCACAATATTGGACCAATACAGGGAATACTATAGATTTACATTATTTCCCAATATTGCGCCAATATATTGTGCTACTAGGATACGCTCCGCCTTTCGAAATTTCTCAAACCTGCCTTTCTCGAGGTGCAATCCTGCTTAACATCCCACAATATCTGACGCATATTCGTCGGATGTTTAGTATTAATTGAAATTTATTTATTTAAAATCAATTAGAAATTAAAGAGGCCGTTTATTTATTTATTCGATCGAGGCTGAAATGTTTTTTGCTCGCACGGGTTATACATTATTTAGACATTATTTGGAAGGACATCATGTTTTTCGGGTATTATTTAAATTGAAATAAATTAATATCTAGACGGGAAAGAAAAATCGCGCTGTGATGAAATATATTTAATATACAGTAGTCTCCGTTTCTTTCTTTCTTTCTCTTCGCTCGGAAACGTTTGAAGAGTTTGCAGTCGCGGACACTTGAGCGACACGAAGAGTCGCGTTAAAAAAAAAAAAGAAAGATAAGTTACAGGCTTGCATCAGACTCCGTTTCTTAATGCAACGATATTTTTATGCCTCGCAGAAACAAACGCCACGTAACGGCGCTGTTTGCTCCTATTTTTATCGTTATCTCCGAACTATAATAAATCTCAATTTACGACCGCGCCGTCGTTATTTATTTCTTTTTTGTGTATTAAGAATCGCGCGCGATTTATCTCGCGGCAACATTCGCGCGCGCGGATGATAATGACGTTCGCTGATGCGGCCAATCAGGTTCCCAGCAAACGTAATCGCATTCATTGACGCAACTATTATTATTATGGCCTTTCACACATTACGATGACACACTTTTACTGAAACTTCCGTCCCGCTCATTATCACGACGCCCTGCTGATGCGAGATAAGTTTTTTATAGCCGGTCGAGAAACGGCTAACCGTCAACAGGGAATCCAGCTGAACGAAAATTCCCAACTGAACGAGCCTACGTCTCGTTATGTTAATTCACACCTCGCGTCCTTCCCAGAAAAGCCATAATTTGGACCTCTTAAAATCGCGCTGACGATCTTAGAAAAAGATTGCCGCGCGATCGAGCATTCAGAGGCGTTTCCCATTTTCTCGGAGTTTTATAAGATGGTTTTTACATGCAAAATTAAATGTTGCCTTTAAACGAGAAATATGATAATTAGGCCCGGGAGCGAGTACGTAAGAAATATGTTAATTTCGAATGAATGAGCATTAAATTGCCTTTTGTGGGCACTGTTCCGAGAAATAATTTGTCAAAATTGCACAGATTTTGACACGGTTGTCTCATAAGGAATATCATCGAGAAACGCAAGTCCATTGGTAGTCAATAAAATCTGGACTCGTCTTCAGGTATCTCTCAAGATAAAACGAAGCGCAATAACACGAAATATCTTGTTTTCGAGAACATTCTCAAGTAAACACATTTGTTGTTTAGAGATTCAGAAAGATTCGCTGGACATTACTTACTCCTACATGTTTATTATTTACTCCTACATGTTTATTATTTAAAACCGAACAACTCAGAAGCTGCTGGTGGAAAAAAAGAATAGCAAAAAAAAACACGATACTTGCAAAAGTGTAGAGTATCTCGTATTAGATACCTGTCTCATAATAGAGGACTTTCCTCTATATTTATATTAATAAAAACGTAACGAGCGACGTTAAAAAAGTTGAATATTACATTCAATTACTTAGCGTTCTAACTTAAATAAAATGAAAGCTTAATTATAAATTGTCCCCGTCGCATTTTTCCGCACGCCACAGAAAAGTCGCCGCGACGAGGAAAGACGCGCTCTTACATCCGCGTTCGCGTCGCGGTAAACCGAGAAGATCGAAACTAGGAAGAGGACGCCCGACCGTTTCCCAGTTTAAGATAGTACGCGTTTCGTCGCGGTTACAAATCCTTCCCCGGCCGGAATCCTCGGGCGAAACGTTAGAATCGTGACGCGCCTTCTAGAGAAAAACAAAAAACAACGTTCCCTTCCCAGCGCGACTTTACTCGCGGACGCGGTGCGGCGCATCAAACGCACTATCGCGTATCCGGGATGACGTTTCCGGACGTCACGGGATTCGCGATTCAAGGTTCTCTCCGGAGAAAATGGCGAGGCGCGCTCCAAGTTTGCCCGGTGAGTAAATCGCGGCGATCCCCGCGGTCCTGGCGTCGGGGGATTTTCCTGGCGAGGACCGAGAGGGGCCGGGGAGGGACGCAACGTGTGTTTCACCGATAACGCCGATCGCCGCTCGCGCGTGAAAGCCCCGGCCCCGCGTCCTGTCATCCTCTGCCCGCGGGCCAGAAATGCCAGTATCGATCCCGGTCGATTGGTCCATTGATATTTGTCGCCGACCGATATTGCGACACAATTGGCGACGGCACGAGCGACCTCGGCACGTGGTGCGCATGACTTCGATAATTTTTTTTCCTCTTTTTCGGAGAGCGACTTTAATTGCTATTGAAAAAAGTGCATCGATAAAACTGTCCTCATTTGTGATCGCCAAAGTTGTCGCGTATCTGCGTTCTCGGCTTTCTCTCGGCTACTTTTTGCAACGTTCGTTCTCTCGGCTGCGTTTTTGCGGTATTCATACATCAATTGCGATTATCTCACGATTACGACTTTGTCACTCTCGCCCGTCGACGGGGTCGAAACCGTCCATTTTCGAAAGTGTTCTCGCTGGGTTAAAGCCTCATTCGTGTCTAGAAACATTTCGTTTTACATAAGCAAATCGAAACGCCTGGAAGATTTGTCGACGGCGTACGATTGTACAACGCGCAATGTACAATCGATCAACTCGTACAAATTTTTGGAATGTATCAATCGTCTACGAAACAGAGTGTTCCTAGACGCTTAAAGCCTGATCTACAACGTGCTTCCTGCGTCTAGAGATATTTTATATGAACAAATCGAAACGCTTAAGAAATTTGTCGACAATGTACGATTATGCAATGTATAATATACAATTTACCAATATTGACTATTGTTACGGATCCGTCCCTCTGTCGAGTTGTGTTATTCAGTCCTCTTTATGTCTGGGACCATATGGAGACTCACTGATACTATTTACACAGTTGAAAAATTTGTGTTAAATTTAACAGATATCACATATGTCCCAAACAATCCACGTAAATGTTTGTGTTAATTTAACATAATATGGATATGTTAAATGATAACGCTAATACTCTGTTGATATTTTAACGCAAAATCAATGCAAATCTCAAAATAATTTGAAATCAATTTTGTGTAAAGTTAACATATTTTTAACGACAAAATGAATTTTAAGAAATGCAATTTTTACATTTCACAGATGTAATAAGTCAAATGACGGTTCGAAATCACTCACTTATGTTACATAGAATAAAATCAACATTGTATTCTGTAAATTTTAACAGCTAAATCTCGTTACTAATAATATAGAACATATGCATTGTGTCAGATTAGAAAATAAGTGCACATTGTGTTGTTTTAACATTTCTTTTCAGTATTTTAATAATTTTACATTCGAGAGAGAGAGGCCAATTAACACAAGAGCAATGTGTTAAAGATTTAACACAAAAATTTTAACCGGCATTATTTTTAACAAGAAAACACAAATTTTCCAACCGCATAGCACAAGATAGAAGGATGACTCCGAAGTCACGTGGTGTGCTGATTTCCTAAGATTTTGCCTTATGTTTTATTCGGTGTAAACGAGTTTCGCCGAAGAAGACCCGAAGAAGGGTCGGTTTCTTGTTAAAGAGCAATTCTGACCTTTATCGCGTGAGAACCGAGCTCCGTTCATTTTGTGGCTCGCGCTGGCACTTTCTACGTACAATTGATCAGCCCGCACAAATTTTTTAAACGCATTCATTGGCCGCAAAATAGAGCGTTTCTAGACGCAAGGAGCACATTGTAGATCAGGCTTAAGAGAGTCGAATTAGAAACTTGTTTACTAATAAGAGATAAACGCCCGGCCGGCTGCTTTGTCCGCGCGTCGCCGTTATTCAGACGCCGTTGGCTCCTTTTTTTTCTGTCCGGCAGCGATCATCTCAATGCCCAGCGGTCTCTTTTTGCTCGCCGGCTCGCCGGAGAGCGGAGAGAAAAGCCGCGGGCGACGCGGACGCGGACGCGCACGCACGACGCACGCCCGCGCCAGCGACACGCGCGCGATAGGCACGGCACTGCCTATTGACGTCCGCGGTAGGCGTGGCCTCCGCGTGTTGGCCGATAGAGGGATATATTTACCGCGCTCGCGACTTTTCTCTCTCGACGCGACGCGACGCAGCGCAACGTAACGCGACACGCACGGCCGCTCTTTCTCACCCGCGCCCCGCGCGCGCGCGCGCGCGCGACAATGCGCACGTACTCGCGGCGCGGGGGATGACTTTGCGCTCCTCATCCTCCCGTCGAGTTATCTGCGTTGTCCGATCTCACGCGCAACGGCGCGCTGCGCTTTCCCCGGAAAGGTGCGAGAACCGCGGCAGCGAGGGAGAAGAGAGGACGGTAGCCGCCGTAGCGGTGACAGAAGGAGAGTGACGTAGCGGCGAGAGGGAGCGAGCGAGAGCGAGGAGGCCGCTAGTAGTGTGCGAGTGCGTGCGGCCGACGACGTGCGCGGCCGCCGTCGATCGTCGCGCGGCCGCGAGTGCGCTGCCAGTGTCGCCCCGTCGTCGTCGGACTCCGTTCGGTGCAGTGTGCCAGTGCGGTGCGGTGCGACCGAGAGAGCGTCGCCGCGGATCCCGCTAGTCGTCGCGCAGCCGTCGGGTGACCAGAGACTCCCCCCGGAGACCCCGGCAGTGCCGGCCAGACGGAACAGCGGCGACACCGAGGCCCCCCGAGTCTACCGAGCGAGGCGAGAGAATGGCGGGCAACGGCGTCCCGGTCCTCCTCATCACCGCGAACGTCGGCAGCATCTTCGAAGAGGTACGTGCGCGCGCGAGCCAGCCGACACGCGAGGCGCGGCCGGCCGCGAGCGTGCCTGATCGATCGATCGCGCTCGTCGATTTCGTGCGATTATTTATCCACGCGACACACGACCTACTTGCCGCCGCCGCCGCCGCCGCCACCGACGACGACGATGACGACGCTCCGCTCTCCTCTCCTCTCTCTTTCTCGCTTTACCTGCCGGATTTTTCGTACGCTCGCGCGTACGCGCAACGCGACTCGCACACGTGCCAAGGCGTACACGCCGATCGGCTCTCGTTTTAGGCGATTCGATCGTCGAGACCGCGAGAAAGTTCGCTCCGCGACGAAATTTAAAGGCCGACCGGCCTCGCGAGAAACTCGACTCTTTCTGTCTCTCTCTCTCTCTCTCGGGCTCCACGTGTTTTAATTATGCGCGTATTTCGTTTCGACACGAGCCCCGACGTTCCACGATGTTCTCGGGCCGAGAGAGGCTCACGTGCGGACCTCGGTGGAGTATACGACCTTGGTGTTGTCGGTTTCGCTCGCAGGTTTCGGCACTCGGTGTCATCACTTCGACGTTGTCCAAAATACATCCTACGTATACCCCGCGCTCCGAAATACCCGCGCGCGGGCGTCGAATCGGCGCGCGCGCGCGCGCGGCGCCGCGCGTCTCGATTTTCCTTTCCGAAAATTTCCAGATTTTCCGGGCGGGAAGTCAAGTTTCGGGGCCGCGGCTCCCCCCGCGTTTCCTTCCGCCCTCGTATGTCGTTTTCCCGTCGTCGAAACCGTCGCGCACGCGATCGACGCTCTATGATCATTTCTCCCGCGAAATCGACGATGATGCGGTACCGCGAAACGTAATCGTTAACGGCATTACGTAACTCGAAAAAGTTTGCGAGAAATACGTTCGCAAGCTCGCTCTCTCTCTCTCTCTCTCTCTCTCTCTCT
>NW_011967234.1:2629044-2667658 GCF_000949405.1 Vollenhovia emeryi | reverse complement strand
CTCTCTCTCTCTCTCTCTCTCTCTCTCTCTCTCTCTCTCTCTCTCTCTCTCTCTCTCTCTTTCCTTTGCCGCCCCCAGCCGTGCGTCTATTCGATTCGAGAAGCGCCGAACGAAACGTACGTCGTTCCGACGAGCCGGGGATCTTTTCGCGACTCGAGCCGCGTACTCGAGGGAGGAGGCGGGGGAGCCGTCGTTGAACGATCGATTACCGAATTGAGAGATTCGCCCCCCCCCTTCCCCCCTCGCGAGTGCTCTCTGCCGCGCTCCCGGTATCGATTTTCCCGGCGCCGTGGCGGGCGAGGAGAAGATTCACGTAAATAACGTGGACGGTCGACGCGACGGGCGCGATTACGGGCCTGGTATTCATAGTTGGTTCTTGTATTCGAGACGGTCTCGAGTACAATCTCGAGCCGTTGCAAGCCAATCTCCGAGCCGTATCGGCGTCCCACCGTCGAGACGTTACTCGAGACGATCTCGAAATGGGAGCCGAGAGCCCCGGCCTGCGCGTGAAAACGAAAACAAACGACCCTGGCGAGGTTGATGTGTTACGTTACTCGCCGCCGCTTGGCGTCGAAATGACGATTTCGGCAACATTTTGGCGCTAAGAGGCGACGACAAACGAGGTCAACTTGCTGGCCGAGTCTAAAGCCCAATGTCCACGATGCTAGAACTCGGTCCAAGTTTCTAGTTTCGAGAAATCTGTAGCCAATCAACGTACAGCTATTCCATAAAAGCTGCAAGTTGATTGGCTACGCGTTTCTCGAAACTTGGACCAAGTTCTAGTTCCGAGAAATGTGTGGCCAATTAACTCGCAGCTATTCCATAAAAGCTGCAAGCTGATTGGTTACACATTTCTCGGAACTAGAACTTGGGCGCAGTTCTTGGATCGTGGACACAAGGCTTTAAGCACAACAGCACAGGGTATCCCAAAAACTTCTCGAATTGCCGAGTTGTAAAATGAACTCTCTCTCGCCGTCTCGTTCCCGTCCTGAGAAAACGTTCTTCAAATTCGAAAGGAACTCGCTTTTGCGTCGCCAATTCTGAGCTCATTTTCGATACAAAAGAAATTCTCTCTTAAGGCCTATGTTCCACGATGCTAGAACTTGGGCCAAGCTCAGCTATTCCATGAAAGCTGCAAGTTGATTGGCTACATATACATATAGGGTTTCTCGGAACTAGAATTCGGACCACGTTCTAGCATCGTGAGATAAATTTTGTGTAAAATTACACACATTTTTAATGACAAAATGAATTTTTAAAAATGTAACATCGTGTACACATTGTGTTGTTTTGACGTTTCTTTTCAGTTATTTTAATAACTTCACATTTGAGGTCAATTAACACAAGAGCAATATGTTAAATTAACAAATGAATGTGTTAAACATTGAACGCAAAAATTTTAACCGGCAATTTTTTAAACAAGAAAACACAAATGTTCCAACTGCGTACATTTATCGAAGGCAAAAACAGATTCGAGGCCATGGAATCATTCGAGTTCGAATCACTTTGTTTCGCAAGCGAATCGAACCGTACCTTCGGAACGATTCTACTCGATTAGATTAGAATTCGAGGCGATTCGGACACCTCTGCCGGGGGCCCTACGTCGCGGAGGGAAGGGTTGGAGAACGTGCGCGCTCGCTGATTATAATTGATGCTTCCCGCGCGATTTTCTCCCTCGGGACGCGGGGGACTCGCGAGAAGAGATCGATCGATCGAGCGATCGACCCGTCGCCGTTGGCGCGAAATGCGAAAAAGCGCCGGAGATGAATCCTCTCGTCGTCGCGCCACCGGGAGGGAGAGCGGGGGTTGGCGGTGCGCGCCGAGATGTACCCCTGCGCGTGACGTTAACGGTATCTATTAATAACGTCCCGCGCGCCCTCGAACATCTCATTAAGCTTTTCTTTAAAGTCCACCAAGTATGAAGGATTCACAGATTGATACGAGCGATTCTCCTTGCAGCCTAGTGTCATGCTGAAGATATGGACGGAAGAGTTTTTATCCGTGAGTATCCAGCCGCCCCCCTCGGGGGCTTTTTACCCGCCTCGCGGCTTTTACGCCGCGCGCCTCGGTGCCCGAGCGCGAGCGGAGCCTGTTTTTCACGGAGCGGACTCCTTTTTCAGACCATATCGAGGCTGGATCCGAAATTTATAGCGCTGCACTGCCAAGAAGTAGGTGGAAAGAATTACGAGCAGAGCATGAGGCACGTGGCGGACTTTGCTAGGTAAATGTCGCATTCCCCGTCTTCGGCTTCGACCTTTCCCCGCGATACAGAGACAGGCGGGTGGCGTTGTCTCGGTCTGTCACCGTTGATCGCCCTCGACCGAGCACGTGACGAATTTTCATACGCGGACCGATAAATTACACGTGCGTGGAACGAACCTCACGCAGATCCCGGGGGCAAATCCTTGTTGTAATCTTATTATAATATATTGGCGCTTCTCTTGCAAGGTTTCCAAGAGGCTATAATATTTGGCTGTAATTAAATTATTAAGATAACAGCCTGAACACGCTCGCCTGATGCTGTTTTTGTCTCAGCCTATATCCGTAGCGTTTTCACTTTTGATCTTTATCATTGTGTCGATATTATATCTAAGCCTTTTATAAATATACCAAAACAAACAGCTTTCTCTCGCCGCATACGTGGTATTGAATATGATTTAACGCATAACCGGCAGAAAGGGATAAAAATAGAGGGCGTCACGCGTGGCTCCATAGTCGAGCGAGCCACTTCAAAAGATAAGCCGATTGTATGATATCGACAGGGGAGGAATGCATATATTACATACAGAAAAAAAAAGTTGTTTGAAAAATGTATTTATAAGAGATTTTCCGAGGCCTCTGTGCCTCCCCCGTCTGCGGCCCTAACGAAACACGTTATTTGCAGATTACTTATGTCGTCGGAAGAGCTGAGGTTGTTCGACAAACACAGGATATTCCTCGACGAGGATTATTCATCCGCTGAACATTTCACAGTGAGTTGCGGGATACGCTTTCTCGGCGAACGATCCGTCACTTTTGACGAAGCAATGTTCACTTAGCAAGATACTTTTTGCAGGCTCTAGGGAATTTCTACTTCGTGCACGAGTCCTTGAGTGATGTTTTACTGTGGGACTTTAATGGTACGTCGCGTTTAGACAGAATAGCGCTCGACCGGTCGTACGCAACAATGTCTTAAATTGTTGTGCGATTTGTTTTTTTTTTTTAGATTGTACTTTCGTATCCGTCAATGGGGAGGAACTCCATTCGGGTAATATAGAAGCGGTGACTACCAAAGAGAAAGCCAAGTTTCCTCAAGAATTCTTCCCGGAATGCAAGTGGTCCAGAAAGGGTTTCCTGCGCACCCGATGGAGTATTAGTGGAACCGTTTTTGATCTCATAAACATACACTTATTTCACGACGCGAGCAATTTCATTGCTATGGAGACGGTAAGCAATTTTTACGGGCGTTATCTCGCGCGCACATTAGTGTACATTCGTGTGCGCGCGTCGTTTAGTTTTCCCACTTATCTTATTTTAACAATTTCTTTGCAGTTCCCATCGGTATACAGTAAAACGCGCAGAAGAGCGCTCGAGCACACGTTAGATAGATTTCATAATGACAAGTACCCGAATGTGCCGTATTTTTTATTTGGTGACTTTAATTTTAGAACAGATACAGCAAGTGTAATAAAGGTGAGACTCATCAGCAGTCACGATAAGATTTCGATTAATAGCATGGGAGAAATTAGAGACAGATAAAGAGACACCAATATATCAGGCTCATACACTTGAAAGCATATTAATTTTTCGCAAATAAATCACTGTTAAAAGCAACATTATTTAACGATCTTTACGAGCCGTGCTTTACTTTGTATATTATATTACGTCGTTGTATATCAGTGAGATAGTTATATCAAAGTTCAATGTATTACAGAATGTTTTAAATTTATCTTTAATAGAAACTGACAGAAGATACTCAAGAAAAGAGGTTATCGAATAAGGGAAATATCTCGAAATTGCAATTTCACAATAGAGACGACGATCTCGTATTAACGTTAGGCAAAAAGGAATTTTCTCACTATGAGCATCAGAACGTTTTCATGAAAAATGGGGGTGAATGGGTAAGTTGTACGTCCCACTTATGCATATATGCATTTAATACGACTCGATCCAATAATAAAATTATTAATATTCATGCAGCTACGCGAGTACGACAAAGAACTGGGAGACTTTGAGGGAAGGCTGTTCGAGTTTCCAATCAGCTTCGTGCCGAGTTATCCGTTTCAAGAGGATATTAATGAGCCTGTAAATTACATGCAAACAAGAGTGCCGGCTTGGTGCGATCGGGTTCTATTGAGTCCCACTGCGAAAACGCTAGTCAAAGATGTACGTGTCTCTGTGAGATTTATATTCGCGATAGATGCGAGAGAGCGATTCTAAAAGTGAATCGTAAAAACCGTCAGTCTAATGGGTCTTTCGCCTTCTTCTGTACAGATCGACGATTCCGAGGCAGTGAAATACGGCGTAATCGGCCCGACTACGTGCATGGGTGATCACAAGGTAAGATTAAGAGTCTTCCAACCAGCATCTTTCTCTTACATTTATAAAGCGATACTGCGACTTTTTTTTTACTTATTATGCTGAAAACATATACTTACACACTGCCTAGTTCTTATTCTGATGATCCATTCTTTCAATTATTATGGTGCAGCCTGTTTTTCTGGAGTTTCGAATGAATCTTTAAGCACTAAGGTACCTATCTATGAACTGTCTGTCTGTTCTTATCTGAAATCCCCAACATCTCTTTCACGTCTCTTCATTCTGTTAGTATTCCGTTATCTCGACAATGAACATATAGGGGCTTGTTTAATGTAGCACCTCCACACACGTAGTGTCCCGAAGTATTTTTACTTCTACGTTACTTTGAAGATCTCTCTGTTCTCTCTCTCTCTTTCTCTCATAATTCTTATCAGCTTCACTGTCGTTATCGTCATGGAACAATTGTACTTTTTCAATCTAATTATCAGTACGCATTGTAACGCCTTTTGTAATTTTTTTTCTAATGCTGAACAACATTTCATTACACAATACATAAGTATTTCGGTTACACGACGAGAATACTCGTTACTGTATGATAACATAATGAAAGGCGGTAATCGTGTTGACAGCTGATTACTTAAAAATTTAACTTTGCGAACATTATACTGCAGAAAATCAATGCTGATGTACACAACAAAGTAGACTACGTTGTTAATTAATTATATTACTTATGCAATACATTAAATTTAACTGTTTATCATTATATAATCTACAAGCAACATTATAATATAAACGCAACATTACAAACTTTGGTAGAATTGTGTACAGAGATATAAATTTGTAAACGTGTAAAGAACTATTATCATTTCCGTAATTAATTTGTATAATTGTTATAACATTGGAAATATCGATTCCTCCAAGTTCTACGCGTACGTTTGGTAGCGGTAGTCGCATACAAAGTCAACAGATTGAAAAGTACATTACTGTGGTATGTCATTATCCCTTTGAATGAAGACAGAACGTTAGCTTGAGACCGCCTCCGCCCCTCCCATAGAATCCTACAATACAATTCACATATCACCCTTCGTCTCATCATCTTCTCGCCATTACGCACGATGATACATAAAGGTTCGTTATCTTTTTTTTTTGCCATTTACAGCCAGTCTACTTGAAGGCTAATCTCATCTCGGACGCAGGTATGATAGACTGCTGCAACTTGCCAATTGCACCTGAGTTTTGCTTCCGAGTGCCCAACAGTTACCTGGAGTTGTTGTCCATGTTGCCTGATTGTAATAGTTACGCTAACGCGCGCGTGAATTCCATTGACCGTTCGTCTAATCTGTTGCACGCAATACCTATTAAGCATGATCCCTACACGCCAGATAGTATGGACAGTCCGAGTCCGAACGCGCTGATGGCCTCCGGCGAGGTCCCGGATATGTTTACCGATCATATCGACAGCAACAATGTCGGCGGCGACAACGCGACGTCGTTGCCGCGATCGGCTCACGCGTCGAGCACAACGAGGCGACACATCGACCGCGCCGTGTCGCCGGCCTTGCTCAAGTCCAGGCTGGAGCTGATTGTGCAGAACAAGAGGCACGAGGACGCGCAGCGGGAAGTGGACGTCTCGGACATCAAGAGGAGTCCCAGCGAGTACCATTTGCGTTCCTGGCCCGACGCCGACGATCAGCAGTGGTGCGTGAGGAAGAACCGATGCAACAGCGACGTGTCGTGGCAACGCTCCCACGTTCTAACGGAGGCCTGGGTCCAGAGCAAGGGTCAGCAGGGCTATCATTCCTTCAGTAATTTTGCCAACCGGTCCTCCTCGAACTCGAGTCCCCCGGACATCGTTGACGGACTGCCGCCCGATCTGATCATACCGCGAATAGCCATAATAAACGCGAGCAACTTCGAGTCGAATGCGAGCTCGGTGTACTTCCACGACGACCGATTGAGCAGTTATTCGGAAAACAAATTGAGCACGTACTCGGACGGTCGCACGAAGACGCTGAGCGGCGAGGCTGTGAGTTCGGAGAAGTCAGACGAGATTTGCGACAAAACGGACGAGGAAGAGGGCAACAGATTGAGCTCAAGTGTAGACGGTATAGTAGATAAGGAAAACGATGCGTACTCGAAAGACCACGAGTCGAGTAAAGACTTGTACTTCGAAGAGGACGACGGAAAATTCATCGAGGAAGAATGCGATATGTGTAAGGAGACGAAATGTCAAATAATAGAAACGCGAGCGGGAGATGGGTTTTACGCGCAGGACGACGTGGTTTCCGATAGGACGAACGACAAATTGGCCGTGGAGCAGAACGTTCCGGATGAATCTTGCTTCAAGAACGTGCAGTGCACCGAAATCCTCTTGGAGAATCAACCGAGTTCGCAGGCGTTACGGCGAAGACGCGAGAAAACCGACGCGAACAGAGTAAACGTGGAGATCAGTGACACGTCGTGCACGAGGGCTCGTGCGGGGATTAAGCCTCTCAGAGATGAAGATCGCGACAGCCATGTGATAAAGATATGTCCAGATACACAAGCGGTAAGTCACGACGCGGAGATTGTCAGTTGTGAGGGCAAGCACAAGACGTGCGCCTCGAAGAACACGACGAGAAGCAATTCGGCACACAGTCAGGATATCAGTGATCACGCAGGAAACGATAGATTAAAGTCGAAAGCTTACAGAGTTACCGAACGGTACAAGAGCAACATTATGGGAAGGCGGACTAGGTGTAAAAAGTGTTGTTGCGTAATATCCTGAGGATCCGCTTTAGTCTGCATTTTAGAGTTTGCGTATGATGTTCCTCGTTTTATTTATCGTATCGTTGCATCCGAGTCGGGAGCGGAGAAAGAGAGAGACACCGGTGGCTTATTCTATCGGAAAATTTCGCGCGGATATGACTCTTTGTCGAGGCGAGACTCCTCCGTTCTCGATTGGTCTCGGATGCAACAATTGCCGTCGCCGCGACAGCAATCGCGATAGCAAACCCTTTTGTTTCTACTTATATAAAGTATTCCTTTCATAGACTTTACTTGCTCGTTTTCGTGCTATTCTCTCGATGTGCTAAGTAGTGATCGAGATAGCGTTAGTCATACATCGTCGCTTCGTGTACGACTATAATTTATTTTCACACGGTGTTGTAAATTATTCTCTCGCTGACGATAATTAATTGTTAATGCAATACGTTTCTTGATTTGTACGAATGATCGTCGAAGGAACTGCATATCGCGAAAAGAAGGACATTTTTATTGCCGCTGACGTTTTAAAGTGACCCGAGCGCGCCGTAGAAAGAGGATAGAATTTTTATTATTTAGGCTTTCTCGCCCGACCGACCCCGTGCATGTCCCGCGTGAAACATCTCGATGTGAAACGACGCTCTGCACGTGCATGGCACTCGAAATGTTTGTAGGAAATACCCGAGTGATATAGAAAACTGTTTCCTCCCCGTTATAGTCGTACAATTTGTGAGTGCTATAACCACGTTACGTAATGTTACGTCATTTAGAGCGTGTGCGTATGAAAGTAGTGATGTAGTTACGCCGCTGTACGGTGCCAAACAATACGTACGGACTGACGAAATCGTTACCAGTATACGAGGCACTTCCGCGAGCGGTGCCACGTTATCCTATTATGCTAATTTTAAACGTAAAGTCCATCGTGTGCCCAGATCCTTGATACGCATGGTTAAGGTACTCGTTTTCAAGGAAATTATTACCTCGCAGTGTTCTTGTCCTTGATTATTTGTCCTTACGTTACATATTATATATGTGTATACGATTGTTACGAAATTTGCTCCTAGATTTATAGACGTGTATATATTTTTTATTTATTATGTAACCATATCTCTCCTCTCGTAATTCAATAGTATTGCCGTTGTATCGTCTGTGCCGTTCTACCATTTCGCGTACGTATCACTTTCATTCCACGTCGCGCGACGAGAAAGGATTCACGGTGGTATCGCGAAGCGCGCGAGTGTCCCCTTTCTGTTTTCCTTTTCTTTTTATAGAACCTTACGCGTAATATCGCCGTTATACGTACCGCGTCTTCGCCAAGAAGGGATCTATTCGGGTTTTCTTTACGAGCGCGTGGACTAAGAGGACTCTACTGCCAAAGCTAAATTCGCTGTTAATTGAGAAGATATTAATTTACGTGACGGATGTGTTGATCGCGCGACGGTATGATGTACAGTTACTTTATCGTTGCTAATTTGATCGTCCCCGGGGGTAGGTTTCGGGGGGAGCGTGAGCTACGAGCGTTGGCGGACGAACAAAGTTTTAACTAACGGACGAGAGAAGTCATTACACTCGGCCAACACAGTTGTGTAACTATCATGTAGCCTTAATGAAACGTAACGTGCGATAAAACATGCATGTGACACGTATGTTATTTGTAATTTCTCGTTTAAACGACATTAGTTTTATAACAGGTATATAATTGTACGCGATAAATTTGTGCGACGTTGCTGTATAACATTTACATGACACGTAACACGTGCTCATGTTATCATCAATGTCCAAGTGATAACTATTGCAGTACATAACGGAATAATGTAACAGTTATAAAGGACAGTTATATTGTACGTACACTAGGAATCGCTGCTGCCTTCCCACACGAATCTGTGTCCATATCAACACATTTATACATTTTGCATGTACATGGCAAACGTATATGTGTTCTACCTGTGCCGAAATTGGTAAGGCATCAGCAATTCCTAGGCCCGTACTCTGAAACCTCTTTTATCGATAAAAACGCCTCTAAAAGTAGCTTGTAGCCAATCAGAAGGCTCATCGGCCACCTTTAGAGGTGGCTTTTATACCTGCAAAATAGATCGGAAGCGCTCAAGATGGAGTAAAATAATCGAGTAAAATGTTCCTCGGAGAAGAATTTAAATGCTCGTTCCTAAACTCATTTAAAAGTGTCGCAACCATTCTGTCCATCATTGCAGAAAAATTACATATAATTACCGTATAACAGCTGCCGTTATATCGCATGTTACTTTCACGTTGTGTAATATTGCAGTTACATCCTGTGCCCGCCGGGTGGACGCGTTGCGCGAGTTGAAGTAAAGTGGATCCCTCAATAGTCCGCCGAGTTGGGGAACGGACGGAAGTTCGAGCTTACTTATGGTGTTAGAGCGCGCATTACTCCATGTACAGCACCTCGGTTCGTCGGTGCTTCACCCCTCGTCTTCAGACGGAGAACCGTATCGCTAGCGACGATAGACCGGCAACTTTGGCGTTTGACTGCGCTCGCGATTACGTCCGTTTCGCTCGAATTCTTGCCACGCGGGCGAGGCGTGGAGTAATGTCGCTGACAATTGTGACTTAACGTTATACCTCTCTCCGTTCGCGCGCGAAACGACGCCGCGAGGCGGCTCCTCCTCGACGGTCGCCCGGAGGGTCCGCGGCCGGTCGTTTCCCGATTTTGCCATACTAGTTTTTAAACCGACGAATCTGCGACGGGCGACGGGGTCGAGACCCCCCGACGCTGTTGTACTGCATTTTTGTTTTATTTTCTACCGCGTAGGCTGATCTAGGATGTATCGCGAATTCCTCTTCGTTCGGAGTGTACATAGCTCGTCGACGAGACGATATAATATATTTTCCCTCCCTCCGCCCCGCCCCCCCCCTCCGCCCCATTTTATAAATACAACTTTATTTTTCATACACGTGAACGTTGCTTTTTTTTTTATTTGTCTCCTCCAGTTTCAGTTTGTTCCCGTGCGACGAAAAATGCGATCGGGCCATAATTCTTCTCTCTCTCGAGTTCGACGAAGAGCGTGCTGTTGCCGTCTCGCGCGCACGACAATCGCGAGAAAGCCGCGGTGCGAGAAAAATGTTCGAGGGACAGCGAATAACGCGCGACCTGCTCGTCCCTTTGTTTCTTTCCCGATACGCTCTTTTTAGTAGCACATAGTCGCGGTGTGGAGACCGTCGGAAACGTCAACGATTCGATGTCGCGGCGAGCAGAGCACTTGTCAGTTGCATTATTTTTAGATTTATGATTATATATTATTTTTTAACGCTCTCTGTGTAGGACGTACAGGGCCGTTTGCGACAAGAGCCTGCTCTCGAGGCCGAACGAAGCGAACAGAGCGAATTTCCGTTCAGACGAGAGTCCCGTAGAAAAACTGGCTAACGTGTGTCTTATTGTGTGACGGGAGCGCCTGTCGTGTGCCTTATTGCTGCTGAATGGCGATTTTGCTGCACTTCCCTTTTATCTCGGGGTTACACTTATCGATTATCGCTTCACACACACCCGTACACAGCGTGTGTATATTTTAATTTAATTTTCCGCACGTTGCGCACTTCCAATAACCGCTGGCGGCCGCAAATCCTAATCGTGGAGCGCAGTACGGCAGGGGGAGAGAAAAAAAATTGGAAAGCAAAAATAATAACGTATTACTCTGTCGTACGCTGCGCCCGGACGTTCTCTCTCAAGGTATCACGCCACGCTCGCGTTTCACGCCGTAAACGTGGTCGATAACGAGACTCTACAAAAATCCGGCCTATTTATACGCCTTTTCAGAATATTCAGCAGTATATTTCTGCTTAATCCTTATCTCTCGCCTCACCGCTTACGTTCTCTCTTCTTTTTGTTACTGCCGCGCAGTTATGTCGTTTATCGCTCGCCCGCAATTTCCCGTCATGCACAATCGTAATTTGCAACGACGGAAACGTCGCCGATGTTGCGGCGACTCGTGACGCGCGATCGCCCGAGAAGGGAGGCACACGGTAAGGATCGTACAACGGATGCGCTTCCGCGATCTGCGTTGCTGCGTCTCAGAGTGTCATTAACCACCTGTCCTAACACACTCGTGTCCGTCTCTGCCAGTGTAGATTAATTTTGATCTCGGTTTAACTTTCTCTTTATCTCGCGCTAGTTGTCACAGTTGGAAGAAGGTGGAAAGTAAATTAAACCGAGATTAATGTCAGGGTAATGTGACCAAATTCGAATCAGACACCCTAGCGGAAAAAATTTCTACAAATAACTACAAAAAATTGACGTGTAATAGAAATTTGTAGAAATTTTTATATCTTCGTTGAAACATTAATTTTTTTGTCAAAATATCTACTGTGCAATTTTGTGAAAATTAGTACAAAACTTTACTAGTTTTAACAATTTGACATACAACGAAATCTTAAAGAATTAAAACATCTGCTTACTTGTAGAATGTTACAAAATTAACAAAAGTGCTCCAATTCTAGCATTTTCATGTTGATTTTTATAACACTTTTCAAATTTACGTAGAATTTCTTAGATTCTGGCAGTTGTATTTAATTTTTTTGTAGAATTTTGTATAAGTAATTATTTCCGACAGGGTACCAAATGCGGATCAAAAATTTGACGAGTCGCTAATAAGCGACGTAAGGACGCATCGATGCTTTTTATGATATCGACAATATAGCGTAAAGTTGTAGATGTATGAAAGAGCAAAATTTAAGTGAATTACTTAGAAACGTCGCTTATTAGACTCGTCAAATTTTTGATCCGAATCTGCATTGGTAGAAACAGGCATCGGTATGCGAGAAGCTCGGTGCCGAGATGCGGAACGTGCGCGTCTCCGACGCGGATTTCTCGCATGCCCGGCCACTACTCGTCTTGGTGTCACTTGGTGTCTAGTCGTAGTTGTTTGTTGCACATTGAGGGAGATGTGTCTGTGCATAGTTTTAGCCACGCAGAACTTGCGGCCACATCGCAGCAATTTGGCTGCAATATGGCTGCAAGCTTCCGTGCTGTACGGGCGATAATTTTCATCGCCGTTTCGTCATTCTTACGCGGAACGATAATAAGGATTATCTTTCCGGCGTTGAGATACGCGATTCGACTCCGGAATAATTTTACTTATCGCCCCCTCGGCGATAAAAAGGAGATTCGCGAATTAACGCTTTCATCCGGACTCGAGAAACGTGGAAATTATTCCACTCGCGAGATCGATGCCGCCCAAGTAGCGTCGGTAGAGCCTCGTTTGATGTCAATTCAGTTTCATCTTTCACGGCAATGCATGATAACAGTTGTCGCTCAGAACGATATTGTCGTTCCTGGCTGCAGAAACGACGAGGGAGATGCAGACCGAGGCCAAGTCCGGGCTGAGGAGCGGCGAGCTGCTCAACGGCATCAACAACAACAACAACGCCGTCAGAACGATAACGAGATACGTGCACACCAAGCATGCGGACTCGTCAGTGAAGATCTTTCGCGAGACGATGGTTTGATAACGTATGGCGTTCGTTGCCCGCAGTGACGTCAATCGCGTTGTGTGAACCAGAAAATGTGTTTAACCCTTTCGGTACCACTCGTGCTCGGCTCGTACAGGCGCGACACATTTCTGTGGACGAAAGTAACTCCGAGAGAAATATAGAGAAAGACTCGGCATTTTAATGGGAAGAAAATTTGATACGTTTCAAGTTCCTTTTTTATATCTCACTTTGCAACCCTTCGGAGATGAGTTCCGGCGATTTGCGATAAGACGAGACTTTATTCGCGCTGTAAGAAGCGTAGTAAAATTCGGTATCGAAAGGATTAAATATGCGACGTTTGTCGTCGACGAGGTCAAAATGAATCGCGAGGCATTTGGCGCGTTTCCGCCGCGGCGGCATATCAATCCGATCCATTAAAACTATCGCAAAATCTGAGTACTGTAACTACATTCCACTAGCGTAATCGGCAGAGAAATTGTGCAAGAAACGCGCGAGCCGGACGCCGCGTTTAAAGCTGCGAGCTGCGCGCCCTTAACACACCACGTGCAACAATCCAGGGGTCGCCTAGAACTCCGAATGACATGTCTAAAAGTAACCGTAAAGACGTTTAAAAGACATCCTGCGCGCCTCGGTAGATGACCAGGCCTCTTTTAGACGCCTTTCGCTCCTCCGTGGACCGTTGAAGCTATATACTCGCGTAATTGGACAACGTACTTAACTACTTAGGTGTCAGATTTCACGCCCTCCGCGGGATATCTCGTTGTTACTTGAAATCCAATCGGAACCCGAGAGCTTCCTCATTTTTGCCAAAGGTATTATTTTTGGACGCGCCACGAGAGGGTCGCTCTCACTGCCTTCGTCCGGGCGTTCACGTACGACCAAAGATTTCTTATATTTATTATCGTGCCGCCATCCTCGGCGGCGAATATACTGCGAGATGTAAACCGTGTACTGTAAGCGTGGGCATGCATTCGCGGTGTAGGTCCTTTAGATCTCTAACGTACCTCATCGGTTGTTCTTGTTGCGCGCCACGCTGTTAAATTCATCGCTGTACTTACCGCACTCGACGTCTCAAGTACAACTGACATCCTAATTATCTCTATAAGATTACTTCGCGCGCGTTACACTTAATTTTTTAACTGTGTAAATTAAGATGTACATCGTTCATTGTAACATAAGAATGGTGGTCCCGTCGGGAGGGAGTCGATTCGCAAAATCGAGGGGTCTGTTGCTGGATAAACTTGTAAATTAGTGGTCTACCAAGAAGTGTCGCTCTTTATACGAGTCATTATCCTGAAGCAGACTCGACATTTGTTGAGGATTAAGGGGATTGCTTTGTGAATGTACCTCTTCGTGTAAACATATCGGTACACGCGCGGAGAAAACGTTCTTTTAAAATTTATCCCGAAAGTTATGTGCTCGTGGGACAACGCGGCATTTCGTAGAATTTTATGAGTTTCTTGACATTTTTTCGTACATTTCACTAGTAATTTATACTTAGTATACATTTTACTGGTAAAATATATGGTAAAGTTTCAAAAACTCACAAAGTTCTTCAAAATGCCATGTTGTCCCACGCATGATTTTTCAGGATAAACTTCAAGATAAAACTCTCCGTGTATTCTTCATATATTTATGTACGGAAGACAAAGCCGATGATCCACCTAGAGAGTACAGGCTGCAGACGACCGAGAAACTTCCTAGTAATTAAGCCGAGTTATAGTCCGTATGAGGAATATATGTACATACGGATATGATATGCGAGAAACATTCGCGGGTCGTTCTCTCACGACTCGCCGTGCCAATCCGTTCCAGCTTAGAATTTTGCACACGTTTAATATAAATGTAAAAACCCCTCACTACAGACGTAAGTCGCGTGAACGAAGTTGTTTTGGGAGAGAGAAACCTCGTTGAAAGATGCGCATCCCGTACTTAGATTCGTTGGTTAAAGTTTACTGGTGTTTGAGCGATTCTTCATCTCTTCCTCGCCCGATGCGAGCCGCGAGAAGGGACAGGGGACGTTTTCGCAGTCCAGAGATCGCTGGCGAAGAATGTATTAGCTCGACTGCTAGATGCCGGGTCCAGCCGCACCTTGATCGACCATTTATAGACGTTACATGGCTCTCGATATGTCGTATTTTCAAAGTGCGTGTATTGAAGACACTTATCATGGCATTCCACGGAAATTAGCCGATTAATTCGGATCGATGTGCTAGTATCTTTGTATTGTAGACTCGCGAGGCTCCATTGCGCTTCGCTACCGTAGAAAATCGATAGGCCAGCTCTTCCTTTGTGTCGTTAATCGAATCGTAATAGCGCTTCTTCACGATGTCCATGTTCTTCCGGAATAAGTTTTAATCGCGAATCGAGTGTCGCACGTTTGACGGTAATTGGAACCAGGTCGATTTAGCGAATCCCGTTCGCTGCGGTGTCCGCTCTTCATTTAATAAGATTTTAACGCAAACGAAAGACGGGGGGTGGGGGAGCGGGCAACGTTATTTAGCGATTTAAATGCGCGCCGGGGATCGCGAAGCCTTCGTTTCCATCGCTTTCACGATATTGTTGAACTCTGATGTATACGTTGTTGGACACGCATATGATATCTAAAATATTATAATCCTAAGTGTCACCGTGATATAATGCATTATATATAGGCCAGAGAGACAATTATAAGAAACGCCACAAAGATCTTCTCGGTTTCACACGTCTTTCGGAATGTTTGTGTGTTACGAACTCGAATCTTTTCGCGGAAAGCGTCGAAGGGAAAATTACTTCTGTCCAAGCGTAACGCTCTTAATATCGACACAGCTATTAAAAGCCTCAAACGGCTCGTTCTTTCGTGCAATTTGTAAATCTATTTGTATCGCACGAGAAATCCGTTCGTCGTCCGGAAGAGACTCGCCTTCGGGATTCTTCTGAGCTCAATCTTGATGTCAGTCTTCTCTTGAATGTTTTTATTCTTCATTCGTTAACGAGGGAAGGAAACTGCCGGGTGTTCATTATCTGCGTGGCGATCACATTTCTGAGACGTACGAGGACAAGTATCGTTTCTTGCGGTCGGGAGGCGAAGTTGATGTTGTACTTTTATAAACACATGCGCGTACTTGTATTTTCTATACCGATAGCGTCTCGGCGTGCGCGAGAACGCGACGACGGGAGCTCGCGCGTGCTTCGTGCGATCGTAGTTGACGCTCGCGGGATCGCGAGAGAAACCGCGGAGACGCTTTATCGACGATTATCCCGAAGATACGAGCGACGCGCTCATTTCGTGTTGTACCAATGTTGTAGGAAAGGAAATAAAGTTACGATCCCATAACTCATATGGACCGAGATGTTGTCCTCTGCGTTTCTCGACACCCGACTCACACGGCTCTTTCAACGCCATATCGCCTTGCTTTCTCCCGCGAGAATTATTATCTCCTTATCTCCTACAAAGCGAAGAGAATTCTTCAATTGTCGAATTAATTATATCACTTACTTTTTCCCTTCTTCAATTACTGTGCGAGAGCTGATTAACTCCGCGAGAAATAAAGGAATGGAGAAGATTAAAATTACAAATCGTCGCGCGCAGAAGGAGAAGAGAGAAAGGGAAAAGAAGAACGTATCGTCTGCCCTCTTCCGAAGGTGGCCGAAGCTTGGAGAATCGAGCGTGCGTTTATCCCCTCCAGTGTCCCTATATTGTTTGTGATTTATGTTAAGTCGCGTTACTTTTGGGTCCTGTTATTACTGACCGGGGCACGAGATTCGCCGGGTGTTTTATCAAGTAATCGAGCGAAAATGAGCAAAGCACATCCGCCGGAGCTGAAAAAGTGAAGTATATTTTTCGCAAGCCGACGCGATCTCTCGCGCTACCGGCGAGTCGTTCGTTCTTCATACGCGTCGTTTTATTGCATTGCATATCCGCTAATACCTGCGTATTAATTTCAGGTACATGGATAAAAGACTGTCCTGTAAGTAAATAACGCGACAACGCACTGATAAAGTCCGAAGTTGCACCTACAAGAAAAAGATTAAGCCAGCTTGAGCCTTGCTGAGAGGTTAAGTTTGAAAAGTAACCTTTTTGACAAAGAAGTACATCGTCAAGATATTCATATTTTTTCTTCTCTGCTATAGAGCCAACTTGAGCTTGGTTTCTGTGAAACAAAGCTTTCCTAAGCTTCGTCTAAAAACACGTGTAGCCAATACAATTGCTACGAACGTTGCAAATTGATTAGCTAACACGTTACTCGGACACAAGGGAGCTAGCCGTAAACGTACATAATTAAAATTAAAGCAGTTTTAGTGTTATTGTTTTTCGTAAGATGTGCAAACGCTTTTAGTATGCAAAGGCGACACGAGTGCATTTCTATGTTACAACTGTTCTGTTCTTGAATCTGATTTTCTCGAAACACCTTTCAGTAAAATTGAACGGCGGTCGACGCGTCGTCGGGATATTGAGAGGTTTCGACCCATTCATGAACATGGTCATAGACGAAAGCGTGGAAGAGTGCAAGGACGGCACTAAAAACAATATTGGAATGGTGGTAAGTTCAGCGACGGCCTTATACTTACTGTCACGAGAGCGGATTATGCGAATAAGTTTCGTAATATTACCCTCAATGTTCGTACATTCAGATAAATTGTATATTTCTAGGTGATTCGTGGGAACAGCGTTATAATGCTAGAAGCTTTAGATCGAATATAATGTACACTGCAGTAGACTTATCTCTAATATCTATATTTTTAAATAAATAATGGACAACTTTCAAATATACACAAGATGTTACTAGTCTGATCCTTTGGCAAATAATTTAGATTATTTTATTTCTTTCATATATCGTAAATGATTCCGTCGGTAGTAGACTATATCCGAATCGAATCTTTATCTAGAGATAAACCGTTTCCATAGTAATAAATAGGGGTGTAGGCACTAAGGGTGCAGTCACGTGCAGCGTAACCTGCGTAAGGCTTTGCTGAAACAACCAATAGTGGATTGGAGTTTCTCTTGTATGCACATACACTCGTACCGAAATGCTAAACGGATTTGCGATTGGTTCTCGCAACTTACGCAGCATGTGACTGCACCCTAAGACGCGCCACTTGTTAATTTTTCCACCAACTATTTATCCCCGATTACTTTGGAATCAAGTTCATACGTTGAATACTTGATTTCTATTGTACCATGTTTTTTTAGTCAGAATTTTTAGTGTCGCATGCGGGATGATAATTCCGGGAATAAGATCATGTTTGGTTTGACAAATAGCATTCCAGTCATAAATGACCATTGGAGGAAAAATTTACACTTGTGATTTACAAATACGAATGGTTTATTAACAAATTTTTGTTACAAACGGGAGCGAAGATACAAGAATTGTAATACTGCATTTTATTATCATACTCGTCAGTACATTTGAGAAAATAAATAAACTTATTTTACTGAACGTGGTGCAATTACAGATTAAAGTAAACATTTCATTACAAATAGTTAACTAATTAATTTTCTCACGGAGTAGGTAACAGACATTTTTTCGTAGTCGTCATCAGTGCCCGGTTTATTCTATATTTTTATCAGTTTGGCTGATCTTTATATTTATTGTAAGCTTTCTCTCTTTGTATATATTATAGAAATACAGGTTATAAGATATCCCATTTGAAGATGGACATATCAATCGTCAAAGTACCAAAGCATAGAGAAATATGTATCGTCAGAGTAGGTAACACATTTCGTCCATCGTTTTGCGACACTAAATTTATAAATGTAAAGAATAATCATTATAAAGACACACGTCCCTACGTTAAGATACATAAATTCAGTACTGCTAATTAGAGATTTTACTAACTACCACTAAAACGTGTGTAAGCAGCAATACCTATGTTCGCAACGCGAATGTATATCTACAGAATTGATGTCGAAGAAAAATGTAGGAAACAAATATAGAGCATGCTTAAACAGATTTTATTTCTGCAAACGGTTATCTGGGCCTATAAAAAAATAAACACGACTACCTATATTAGAAAAAATTTCTGATTTACAAGGCACTCAATATTTCATTGATTTTTCGCATTCAGGAACATTCGTTTATCTTCAACAAGTGATAGATGTGATATCTCGTAATAAAATATCTTATGACAATCGCATGACAATAATACCATCCTTTTCATATTTTAGCAACAAGACAGAGCACAGCAAATATTGAATATAGTGAATATTTTACGATGTATATGCATAAACGTAAACTTAAATTTATTCTTTAAAATATTTCATAATTTCACATTTGTACTATTCTGCTCCTACAATTGTCGTATAAAAAAAATTCACCGAATACGATATGTTTAATGAATTTACTCTTGAATATTTTACGGATATGACGCATCAAAAGGAATAGCACATTTAGTAAACATTGTTTCAGGAGACAAAACAATAAGTATTATAGAACTGTATCACAAATATAAACGTAACTTATACTATCGTTTCATGTCTTTTTAACAGGAAAGTAGAAACAAAAAGTATTTCATACTAGTCTTATAAGTTATAACTAATTTATAATTGAAAGAAATGGCTCTTCATACGGTATGTAGCTACAGATTTTACTCTGTGCTGACATTTTAAGGCTATTTCAGAAGAAAGCGGCTCTTTTATATTAGACTATCTCTTACGTACATAAACATTATTTCGTGTATTAATTATATACGCGTCAATGTGTAACATCATAGCAGTCATTCCTATTGTTCCGTTGAGTGCTTTAATACGCCAGTAAATTTACGATTTGCATCCTGTTAAAATTTACAGAATAACATTTTTAAATATACATTTTAATTGTTACAAAGAAAAGTATGTCAAATAACAGTTCAGGGTAATACTTTTAAATTAACATCGTATAGAGATGAATGTAATTGTAAATCGTGTAGAAAAAAATCTTCATGGGAAAAATGTATCACAGTTAAATGCAATCTTACTGGGATAAGATTAATTATACAAGTTGTTACGTTAAAGGAAAAAGTTACAATATCTAAATATCCATGTTATGCTTTATGTGTTACATTTCATGTTTTAAAAGTTGTCAAAGATGCTTAATTCCATACAGATTGCGTAAAAAAAATAATTAAAATTTACGAATAAAAGTATTTCATTGTGTTCGGCTAAAATATTATCTCAAACATCCTAAAAACTAAGATAATTGCAATGTTTCCTGTTATTTTTTAAGAACTTTATAGCATTGTGAGATTTAGAATATCCAAAATAGATGCTTAATGCAAGTTTTTGCTATAATTTGATGTTGTATTAATCTTGCCTAAAAATAATGGTCTGTTGTTTTCTTTAGTGTCAAATAATTTTCTATTACATTGTAAATAATGTTTAAAAGTATATAAATGACATATTGTATAAAAATTATACTATATATGCATATGTTACATACATATAATATATACATATTTTGTATCTAATATAGGAATGTAAAAAAATTATTAGTGTAAACGTAACCGAATTACAAATCGTTACAATTATCAGACGATAATTGCGGTAAATTATTGCGGTAAAAGTAGAGTTTCAAATGTTACATTCGCGAAAAAAAAATCTGGGCAGTTCAGATTCATCGCGGTGTTTATTTACACAATAGTTGAAAGTGTGACTGTGTAAATCAAGAGATATCTACACCGATGAGATTCACATACACTCTATTATTAGGCTGCACGATGAATTCAAGAGCACAATCATTATTTTGAAATCAGAACATTAAATTCTTTTTACCCAAGTTATGCTTCACCCATTACACACATATTAACATTTTACATTTAACGCTTTTTGGTTGCACAACGAAATTGCTCTTCTCCACATATTTATCTTCTTGCACACAAACAACTGTCTAACGAACTATATTTGGCGAAATAGTTTGTATGTCAAAAGTAAAACATATTGCACGGTTTATCTCGATGTGATAGCAGATTCTTGTTGGAAATTTTCAGGTTCGACAATTTCTTTCACCGAAACGAAATTAAATTCTTTCTTCGCATTGCCACCTATGTTAATTGTCAATTTATTATGCTTCTCGGCGCGTTTATTCGGACTGTCGGCTGTATCCTCGCATCTCGCCCTTTTTACTATTCTTCTGTATGAGTTACGAATTAATTTACGGCTTATTTTATCTTCCGAGAGTTTCAACCTTCTTTGCTTTTTCGATTGGACGTCTGCTTTATTGAGACCTATCGCGTGTGTTCGGATATGACTTTTGAAAGAATCAAGTGACGTGCAAGTATAATTGCACTTGTCGCACGCAAGCTCCTTCTGACCGGTGTGTTTATTAGTTACGTGCTTTCTCATGTCGTAAGTATTGCTGAAGGACTCGTCGCAAAAGTTGCAGAAGAAGAGTTTCTCGCCCTTGTGCTTCGCCACATGCATCTTGAAGTACCAATCAGTGGTGATAACTTTCGAGCAGTAGACGCATAAGAATTTCTTCTTCGCTTTCAACTTCGATGCTTTGCGCACTTTTGACGTGGGATTGCGTATCGGAATATTCGAATTGGCTACTTGCTTAGGACCAATAACGGCGGCTGCATTAACTAGGGATTGAACGGACGGTGATTTCGGAGCAGTTGCCGGTGTAACCATATTTTTTGCAACAATGCAGAACTTTGGGATACCCTGCGTACGATGTAACAACGACGGCGGGCTTATCAAGTTGGCTATAGGCACCACGCGTACCGGCGCCAAGAACGTTTTAGACTGATCGGGCATGGTCGTCAAAATGTGCGCTGGTGATACAATCCAATTGTTTATCGCTATAGGCTGAACAGTGGTAGTTTGAGGCGAAACTGCGAGACGAATGTATTGTTTAGGCGAAGATGCAACCGGAGCAGATGAGGAAGTGGTAACAGGAGCGGGAGCCGAAGTTGGAATTAGAGGTGGAACTGCAACCGGAGCTGGAACTAGAGGTGGAACTGTAGCCGAATTTTGGGCTAGAGTCAGAGTTAAAGTCGAAGCTGAAGCTGAAGCTACAGCTGGAGTTGGGGCTGGAGCTGGAGCTGAACTTGGAGCTAAAGCTAGAGTTACAGTTTGAACTGGTGCTAAAGCTGGAGATGAAGTTGCAACTGGAGTTGGAACTGAAGTTAGCGTTAGAGTTAGAGCTGGAGCCGAGGCTGAAGCTGGTACCCGAGTTCGAGCTTGAACTGCAGCCGGAAACAAAGTGGATCCCACGTGGGAATTTTGTTGCAAATTTGAAAACCTCACTCGACTTGTCGACATTACTTTGCCCTCCGAAGACAACGCGCTGCCGAGGCTCTGCGATGAAATGGCGAGGGGCCCGCCTCCGAACATATTCGTGGTCAACTGCGAATTAATTTTGACGGATTGAGCGTTAATCAGATTCGGGCTGATCAATTGAGTGCTAGGTACCGAGGTCGCGATGACAATCGGTCGTTGACTAGATACACCTTGCGGAATGATTATCAGCTCCTCGTTTCTTCGCAGCGTCTCTATCGCTTTCGCGGGATCCGAGTAATCATGCCTCTTCATCCTCGCGTTTTCCAGGATCTGCAATTCCCGCATGCGCATCCGCTCCTTCTGCAAATGCCATCTGTTCACGTTGTTGTGAACGTACTCTTTCTTCCGCGTGCAATTCCCGTGGTATATCCGAGGTATCCATTCCTTAAACGTTACTCCGCAAATGTCGCACGCGTGCGATCTGTCGCACCTGTGTAACTTTATTATCGCCCGGCGGCAGCGATTGTGGTCGATGCTCAACGCGTCGCAACTCTCGTTTCCGCAGTGCTTTTCAACCGGCGCGTTTATCTCGTTCTCTTCTATGCTCAGCGCTAACATGGGCGATACGCCATCCTTGTCCGCATACTGCTGCAGCGTCACGTCGCAAACGATATTTTCGCACGGCTCGTAATGACCGCACAATTTCTTTTTAATAGGAAAGAGAACTATCTCCGATTTCTTATGCTCTATTTTCGAAGGTAGCAGATTGGCGTCTTCCTTCTCCTCCTCCGCCGTCCTGACGGAGACTACCGACAGTTCGGATGGTCTTGTGTAATTTAACATTGTACTCACACCGTTCTTCTTATGCCAGGGCGTACCCTCGTCGGATACCTCGGCCAATGGTTTGAAAGGTGTTGTCTTAATGACGAGGTTTGGTTGATTGAAAAGCCGTTTCACCGAGTCTGATTCCAACACCTGCAAAGCCCGATTGTCAATTAGCGTTGTAACGTCACAATTGTGCAACAAATTTAAACCAATCAAAACACACGCACGCAAACATGCAGTAAATAATACAAAAATTGATAATTAGCAAGCGTCCATCTAACATGGCAATTGTGGCATTCGTATACAGCTTTTTCCCCTTTCGATCAACAGAGAACCACAGCGGTACAAATTACCTCAGACAAGGTGGGCTTTATGTTAATCGGGCATATGCTGGACATCGTGTCTCTGGATACGAGCCTGGAGAGTGGTGCATATGCCATCTTCACCATGTCAACAGGTACGAGCGGATTAGCGTGGGGCCTTCTGAAATTGAAAGAGTGGCTCGGACTGGGAAACGTGGCGACGGTCGCGATCGAAACGGCGAGTCCCCGTCGACGGGCCGAGGGGCCCGCACGGAGGTCGCTCGACGCGAGCACAGTGCGAGGCGGACAAATCGGGGTCGACTCAGTCGGGAGGGCAGGAAGCGCGATACTTGTAGGTTAGCCAATTAATTCGGGCAATCAAATCCCGACGCTCGGTCGAACGGGCCGCCGCGATTCATCGGAGTTTTTGCGGGCCCGTTCCTCCCCGCTTCGCTCTACTCCGCCCTCCCGTCCCGCAACACCCCCGGAAGTTACTTACGAGGATAGCGACTCGTCACGAGCGACTCGGGGTCAGCGTCATGATTCGCGGCCCCGACGAAATGTGCACCACGGCGACCGCGATCCGCGTAGCAGCCCGCGATCCCGCGCGCCATCGGCGGCGCGCTCGTTTCCCTTTTCTTTTCTCTCCCCCCGAAAACCAATTTTTTTTTGTTCGCGCGGAAACGTGCGCGCGCGCGTCGCGTCGCGGCCGCCCGCGAGGCCGGGGGAAGCGCGCGGGATACGACTTCCCTCTCCGTACGGAGAGGGCCGGCGATCACCGGCGCTCTCTCGTCCAGGCGACCTCGCGCGGCCTCGACCGTTTCGCTGGAAACGAATATGCTCGTGGCTTTCAGTCAATTCTGGCGAAGGTGAAGCTAACGGATAAGCTCCCCAGGTAGAGCATCCCTGATGGAAAAATTTTGCTGAAAAATCTCTTGCAATTGACCCAATTTCATTGTCATTTCAGCAATTTCTCATTAAAAAATTTATTTTCAGTGAAATTCTGCAAATTCATAATATACAACATTTCTAAAATTTTTAGTAATATTAATTAACTTTCATCTAATTTCACAGTATTTCACTGAATTTCATAACGAAGCTTATGATTTCTTTTGAAATGGTTTCAACAAGTTTCCAATAACTTTCATTTCACTTTTCATCAATTTCATTAGATTTTCAGCAAAATTTTTCCATCAGGGATGAGGGGCCGTATTCGTAGTCGTCACCCAAAGATGACAACAAATTGGCGTCATCTTGACTTAATTTCTCCTTGGGTGCAGACCTTATTTAAGATCGTCCTAAGCCCGTATCAGACTGTAGAGACTCCCGATTATGATTCAACCAATTAGAGTGGCGTCTATTCCCGAGTCGGCAGTCAGTCTTCTTTAAGGAAACGTCAGGCTCTGAAAATCGATCGGGAATACGTTACGTAAATGTCGAGGCGGTGCTACGGTCTGCGCTGAAGAATTAAAATTTCATCCTTCTACATCTTGCATTGTATAATTTACCGTACCCATGGTTCAAAGCCGGCCCGGTTACTCGTTCCACGACGTGCGAGCCGATTTAATTAATTTCCGCCACAGTGCCGGAAATGCAGAGGGTGGTTCAGGAGAGCGTTTAATTTGAATAGAGACTTTATTGTAACATCGTTATAGGTTTCAATGTACACAATTATCGCAAACCAACGGCTAGGTAGTTAATTATTGTAATGCTTATCTCAGCAGTGCCGATAGGATACCACTTATCTTTGGTACCGAATGTATAGTATGCAACGTAGTCTTGTTCACCGTCACTTTTGCCAGACGGTGTAAGACGTCGCGTCGCGCGTTGTACTCGAGCCAATTGATCGAATTTGCATTGTACAGTCGCAATTGGTGGCGAACCACTCGTTGCATCCAACATCTTTTTCAACAATTTCTTTTCAGCGACGTTTAACGTTTGCTTCACTACTATTTTGTATTTTTCTTGAAAGAATACTCTGGCGAACAATACTTATTCATTAATAACGAGCGGGGGTTGCTGAAGCAAGCCTCCTCGCACGCCGTACGCTAAACACGAACGTCTGATTGTCCTCGTATCGAAGCAATTAACGCACACGACTAGGTCTCGCGCGTGAAGAAACGAGCGGGAAAAGCAATGCACAGTAAATGGTCAAGAAGCTTTATTGAACCTCTTTATTGAAACTCTGTGGTGGGATGATTTCTGGACGCTCCGCATGTAGGAACTATTACAAACTGGATAACGCTACGAATCATAGGTGCCGACTGGATTCGTACGGGGGAATTCGCTGCGCGGAAGGGTAGAAAAAGAAAGAGGGGACAGTAAATGCACGAACGCAGCTCGGCCGGTTCATCAGTTCAATAAAAGCTTTCCTCGATTTCACACCTCAACGATGGACTCGACGTTCAAGAAGCTGCTCGTCCCTCTTCCTCGCGATCGTACGTGTATAATGCGCGTGTAGGGGTAACTTACGTAACTTATTCTCGGCGCAAAGGTACATGGTACAAAAACCTCAGCTCTATACGCCTATATCTTACGAACGTAGTATATTTACAACGGGTATCAGTCAAATAAATAGTTTTAGTCTTTGTGTCTAGACGAAGCAAGCCTCTGTTACTGATTTACGCGAAGGACAATGAGAAAGTAATAGATTGCGCGACGCTGCGCGCGACCGAGGCGAGATATTTCCTCGCCTGGCGGGAGGATATCACCTTCGCTCGATTCGCAGTGTTACGTTACTAGCGCGTGCGCTAACATCTAGACTCTCCTAACTAAATAGCATTTCCATTTTGATTCCCACGGGATCCGCGAAGGTACAAGGTCTTGCATCTTGATCTCTCTCATAAATATTTAATCTTTGGAAAGAAAAGGGACCCTGCTCCCTCCCTCTGTTAACGGAGCTGCGTCGGATATGACTGCGATTTCCGATGGCTTTTTCCTTTTTAGAAAACTTAACGGCGCATTTTTGTCAGTACGATTTATGTATGTAGTTATGATATAAAATAATTTGGTCGCGTCTAAAATCTGCTAGCCGTAACAATGTGGCATAATAGTGTTTCTGTGCACAATATTTCTTTATACATATACATATATCACAGAGGTCAATTAATTCCGTACACGTCCCATTTCAGTTTCAAGCGATGGTTTCGAAAATAACGCTGTCGCTTACCTCGCAATGTCGCTTATAAAACGCCTTAAGTTAAATATTACGGTAATTATTGGCTTACATAGGTACGCCTGAACGCCGGCAATGGATAGTCTCTACAAAAAATATGAGAATTTTCAAGTGCGGGCACTATTTACAATTGTTTTCAATATCGCGTCTCTCATGCGGCCGCACGCGACCCTATCTTAATCGAGAAATACATTGTAAAATTAGCGATTTTATGAATCTTAGAGGAAAAGACTCGATCCTTGTACTATTCTTTTTTTTTAAACTTCCGTTTAAGAATTCTTAAATAAGAAGTTACCGAGAGATATCGCCCTCGCGCGTTATCTACGTTTATACTCGTGCATGCTCGCGATGTATTCGTTTACCATGAACGCGTATATCCGTTTTACAATATATCGCGCATCCTCCATCGAGAACGATTCAGTGTGATGGACTAGAATGTTTCAAGTATAGATTTCCCTGGCCGTGATCCCTAAACGCTTTTTCAATCCCGTCGAGCACGTCCGAGCGTCAGGCAGGAGTGCCAGAGCACCTCTTCCGGATGACCGTTCATTTCCTCGCTCCGCTGCCACCGACTTCCGTCATCCGCGCCACCAACTTCTTACCGTTCGCACTCGGCATTGTTCTCGCGACACCAGAGTTGCTCTTGTTGGCCTCGAACTTTTGCTGAAGCGACGCCACGTTGGATTTACCGCTCGCCACTCTTTGCAGTGGATTCGTCCTCGTTGCCACACCTCCGTCCCCGGTTTTCGGTTCCGCCTTAGCCGACACCACCTTCGGCGTCAAATGCGACGGTTTGGCGCCACCGTTGTTCGCCTCCTTGGCGGTTGGTGACAGCGACTTGGCCGGCACGCTCGCGCTGCCAGTCGGAGACTTCTTCCTCTCCGAGAAACTGGCCGCTTTCGATGTAACGTTTAGCGGTTTCAACGGCGTTGTGGGCGTCTTCTGGCCGCCCCTCGGCAGTGTGGGTGTCTTCTGAACGGTCTTCAGCGGCAGACTGAACTTGGGGTTGCTGCCCACGACGTCCGGCGACTTCGTTCCACCCTGATTCGAATTCGAGCAGCTCGAGACCAGATCCGGGCTATTGAACTTCCCCAGGCTATCCTTAGGACTACAAGGCACATTTTTGACAGATACGGCTGTGTGTGATTCCTCCTTATCTAAGTCGCTACTCGACTCGCTTGCGTTTAGTTGCGTCTGTCTCGCGGTTGGACTTGCATCCGAGCTCTGTTTCGCCGTTGTCGAACTCGCGTCGGAAGTTTTCGAGGATTTCAAGGATTTTAACGTATTATCTGAACTTTGTCTCGCGAGTTTCACGCCCGACTCGGGGGTATCTTTGCAAGTCGGGCTCCTCGCGATGTTCGGGGGCGTCTTAGTCCTGTTGAACGGCGGCTTGGCCGGAATCTTGCTCTCAGCTTGGTCGTCCTTCTTGATATGTATCAAATGAGACGGTCGAGTTTTCGTCGAAGCGAACGGTTTGTATCCTATAGGGTGGTTCTCAGGCGGCTTCATGCCGAGCTCTTTCGACAGCTCGTCGTTTATATTAGGATTATTGGACGCGAGGGTGTTTACATTACTCTTGTCGACCGGCTTCAAATTGTCGTTCGCGTCCGAAATACTTTTGTTCGCCTCTTTCCTTTCCATTTGCGGAACGTTTATCACGGATGGATGAAGGTAGCCGGAGCTGGTGGTGGAGCTCGACGAGTTAAATTTGCCGGAAGCCGAGTTTGAATAAATACCACCGGGTATCTTGTAGTGGCTCGAATTCATGTAGCCACCGAGGGAGTTGTTCGAGCCTATATTCTCCAAATTCTTCGTCGCGTCTTCCCTGTTGTTCTCCTTCTTCTTTCTGGTCAGCGTCGAGGTGGAATATATGGAGTCGAAATTACGATTCGATATCTCCGACACGATCTCCGACAGTAAGCCCATCGATTCGAGGCTGTTGGGACCACCGGACATCGTGTCGATGCGTTTCGGCAGTTTATACTCGTTATCAGCCGCCGTTATCTCCAATTCCGCGTTTTTTCTGTTCTTCTCAGGCACGGGTTCCTCTATCACCGCGTAGATATTATCGTTCGTGGGCGATTCCTCGGTGATCTTCGTCAGGGACGACTCCGCGATCAAGTTCATGCAGTCGTCATAGGTGTTCTCCAGCGGCTTCGGGACGGTTTTCACTGGCGGATTCTGATAGCCCGGCAGCCCCGGGATCTTTATCGCGCTTTCGGCGGCCCTTTCCGTCTGCGCGATACTCGGCGGGCCCGGAGGTGGCGACGTGGGCCTCGTGCTGGCCGGAATACTGGTGGGCCTCTTGGCGGGCGTCGTCTGGCGCATCGAGCCAAACGTGTGGACAAGCGGTCTCGTAATTTTGCTGTCTCTCATCGACTGAGCGCGCAGGACCACGTTTTTCCGTTCAACTTCGGCCACTGATATCACCGGGATGACCGGGGTCGTGATCTCGATCTGCGTCTGCGGTATCGGATTGGAGATCTCGAGGTTCCTCAGGATCTCCTTGTCGATGACCTTGTTAGCCTTGTGATGCTGACTCCTCGGGAGAGAATTCGTGTTCTTGTCGTCCCTCTGTGAGCTCTGGGAATTGCTTCTCATGATGCTGGAGCCAGGGCGCAACATCGACGCGATACGATTGAGCGTGCTGCCCTTGTCCGGCTTCCTCTCGGGTTCTGGCAGGATCACGTTTGTCAGGGGCGTGCTGTTGGGCCTCTGCGGCTTCGCGGAAGGCGCAGAAGTGATCGGCGGTGGCGGGGCTGGACGCGTAGGCACATCCGGGGCAGGTCTGGTGGGTACCTTGGTCACCAATTCGACGGACGTGCAAGTCGTGGCCGCCAGGACGGGACTGCTGATCAACGGTCGTGCCGTAGAACCGGGATTCAGCGGCGGTAATGCCGGCGCGACCGAGCTTGGCTCGCTGGAACTCGACAGATTGCTCTTTTGCGGCACATTGCACTTTTGCACGCTCGGCTTAACTACGTTCGTCTTTATCGCCACGGTGGGTATCCATCCCGGCGGAGGTGGAGCCGGTTTCGTCGGCTCGGCCAATTTCGACTGATTCGAGTGGATCGGCGTGATCGTGAAGCCTTTAAACTGGCCGAACATATTGTTGTTGTAGCGCTCGTCGGCCTCTGCCTTAGGCAGTAGACTCACGCACGCGGGATCCTGACTCAGACTAGAATCGATCGTCTCGATGTTACGGGACATGGGACTGGAACGATCGATCGTTTTGATTAGCAATCCATTGTGGCTGCGATCGGTCCTGAAATTTGAAGCAGAATTATAAGCGGAGGGATCGAGGAATTTGTAAGCACGCAGTTACGTTAAACAGCTAACGAATACATATTGATTCGTAGCAAGACAGATTTAACCAAGGAACTTTTTCATTTTGCGTAAATTAGGACGTAAGCGTTGTGCAGGTCTCGATAATGAAATGTGTTCGTAGTAAAATGTTAAAATAATTTTACGTAAATTTGAGGTTTTTCTACTACGTACTACAGTTTAGTTGTACGTATGCTCCAACACATGCATGAATTTAATCGTCATTCGAAAAATAATCATGTACAAGCGTTCTTCTCAAATATATGTAACTGTTCACCGCAAGTCCAAACACATGCACAGGCAAGAAAATTGCCGGGAAATGTTAGTTATAGATTAAGACATTAGTAGCAAGCGTTGGAAAAGAAGGAAATTGTTGATTACAAAGGAAGACTAAAAACACTATATATCAATACTATGTTTATTCAATAATAAAATTGTACATTTTCATTTTTCTAAGTATGAGTAACATTATTGGATATCAGAATTTTATATCCAAGGAATGAGTCAAGAATAAAAAAAATCGTTTTTTTAATTAAAATTAAGTACTTCTTAATTATTATTATAATTATTATAAATCAAATAATGATGATTAAAACTGAATGTCTAATATAGCATCTAATTTAAATTATCGATTTTCATAAAATGTAAAGAGCCAGTAAGAAAAGAATCTTTATTCATGCTCATGCTCACATAACATGATTCTGCACATGCTCTGTATGTTATAAAATAATCTCTCCAATCATCCTCGCCGTCTGGCACGGCGCGATATGCTCATATTAAATTTATAGTTTCCATATATAAATTTGAACAGTATTTTGTTCTGAAAATGTAACTAGTTTTATGTAATATCAGTGACATAATGTGCGCAGCATTGACGGATTAATAACTTGAAAACCGTGAACGAAGAAGCCATAGATACATTAATAAATAAAAAACTTTTTGTTATAAGAAATATTCACATTGCAAGCAGATACATATATTAATATTGTGATGTAGAATGCTGTGCATAAAAGTTGCTTTTATTCATACGTAACACTTTTTTGTGTAATTAATATATAATTAGTAAAATTAAGCTCTCTAAATATTAAATAGTGTAAGTTTGCGTACAAGCACACAATTGATGAAAACAAAGTTGATAAGAACAAAATGCTGTTCATCATAGTCACATTTTTAGACTTTCAAAGTTTACAATCATATTGCACGAAAAATGTATTTAATATGAACTAGATAAAAAAATATACACATCAATACACGTAAAATCCTACATTTCATCATTACTTATTGTATAAAAAAATCTGTTTAGAACAGATTTGATCACATGGTGAACGGTATAAACATGATAAATTTAAATGCTTAGCTACTAATCTAATTTTTTCAGTTTGTGTAAAAATATTAATATGATTTTGACTACAATATATTGGAGCATTATTACGACTATCAGCAGTTGTAATCACAGAAGGAATTACTTTAATACATCTTGGCATCAGTAATGTCGAAATATTGCTTCTATGTAGACCACCACCGTTTTCGAATTCCCATATTATAATGCAAAAATCATAGCTCGCAAAAAAAATGCGCTACGATATTCGCACTATACTGAATACAATTCTTAAATGTATATGATCTCTATTTCATATTCATTATTTAAAAAATACATATAAAGAATAATATTGCATCGATAATTCAGTGACATCAACGAATCGACATTTCTTTTGAAATAACAGAAGTTTCATATTGAGAAGTTCCATACAAAAGAAATTTTTTACCTCCATCTTTGAAAATAACATACTTTAATCAAAATGATTCTTTTCAAATCCATCTTATTTGAAGATAAGCTCTATTACTGTAAATTTTTAAATATAGATTTAAAATTTATAAGAAATACACTACACAAGTAACACATTTCTGTAATAATAATACGTAATAAATTTCTACGTCAAAATATTTGCGCATAACGAGATTCGTACAAACGAATAAGAAATCGCTTAGATCTTTGGTTTTAAGCTTTGAGCAGGTGCCGGTGGGGGCGGCGGTTTTTTATTGTAAAAAGGGGCAGGCTCCTTCGAATTGTTAAATAATGCATCCGGCGTTTTTGGAGTAACGTCGGATGTACTGGCCGGGCTTTCGTTCAAGTGCTCAAACTTCAATTCAGTGTTAAGTTTAAGTCCTTTATCGTTTTTAGACGATCTTTTTTGAATCTGCTGAATACGCTCCGATATTTTGGAGCCTAATTCCGATCTAAGTGTAATTTTTTTCGGTTGGACTTCAACAGCGGGTACCGGCAAAGTCACCATCTTATTATAAACCTCGTGCGATTGGGGCTTTGCGCTAACGTCCGGCTTTACGTTGCAGAACAACAATGACTTTCTATATTCGATAGCATTGCTACACTTAATAGCATCCGGATTGGTGGTGGATATCAGATCAGCCTTAGTTATCTGAAGCGGCTCTTTGAGAGTGACATCGTCACTAATCGTGAATATTTTATTAGCGTTACGAGAGGTATTCTTTTTCTTCGCGAAATAGGCGGAGATCTCTATTCGCAATCCGAGGAATTTGCTACCGGTGAAATGTGTCTTTGACGTAGGAACACGTAGTGACTTATTGGCATGCGGTTTGCGTTTCTCTTTAAAACGGTCGAGACTAGATACGTACGTAGACATCACATCCTTTTTCCAGTGCTGTCCGGAGTTCCTGACGTACCAAACGCCGAATAGGAGCAGAGCCACGGCGGGCACCACTCCCAGGAAGATAACGTAAAGGGCAGTTATGAAATCGTTTCTCGCTTAAAACATACAAAACACACATCATGTAGCACAATTGACATCGACGAAATACCAATCTTAAACTATCATGTTCCGAGTTGAAACATCTTTTCAGTTCATTCAGATATTATTATTTCCTTCAGTAAAATTTTCGGAAAAAAAGTACGTCTGCTTCTTATCGATTAATAGGCTAGACATAAAATAAATACCGTTAGGATCATCGGCTGGACCGCTGTCCTCGGAGCCGCCAACTCCAGGCTGAAGGCAGTCAGGTGGTCGAAAGCCACGATTACAATGACAATGACCAAGACTATTACACACTCCGTTACCGTTGCAATTATTCGGGCAAGCTTTACCGCCAGACACGGACGCTCTTAGATCCGCTACTGACATACACTTCTGATTTACACACATCTAAACAATGCAAATAAATTATAATTACCCAAACTGTCCGAAGATTACGTACTACATACACTCATCGTTTTATAAATACAATATTGCAATGCAAAATCTAAAATTCTCACATAGCTTTATCATTGTATAGCTATAATCAAAGTGTAGATTAACACCAAGTTTAAGGAATCAGTAGCAGAGTCTCATTTTAATTCAACATCATTGTATCTTTATCTCTCTTGTAACTCGGCAATTACTCTGTATATTTATTTTAAGCGCGAAAGAACTCCGTTGCTGGAAATATTAGTTTTACCTTTCCGGGTGCACACTTGGCGCCGTCCGGTGCGAGACCAGGGTCAACCTGACTCAATCCGAGATCGACTATGGCCGAACGACATGGAATTATCTTGCCGCCGTTATTGATGAACGAATGGCTTAGGGTGGCGACCGATTCCATACCAAATTCTAGCCGTTCGTTCAAGTGTTTGCAGTGCAGCATGCCGCAGAGGAGATTTCTACAACACACCCATCATGCTCACGACAAGATCTAACGCGATACGCCTCTCGCATATGATTTAGTCAACTTACTCGTCGTTACACTTGATGAAACTCGGCTCGATGCGATTGTAGCCGCAATTACCGTTTTTGTTGCCCCTGTTGTTCATCTCGTAGCATTGCGCGTCAGAGGACCAACCGGTGGGGCCCCACAGCAGTTTGCACTGATCGTCGTGAGTCCTACACGAGCCTTGATAGCAGAAGGCTTTGCCCACGCTGCAGGTCTCGCCGTCCATCTTAAACACATCCGCCGGACAATACTCGCTCTGGCCGGTGCAATACTCCGGCAGATCGCACTCGTGTTCAGCACTTCGGCACTCCGTGCCTGCGGTCTTCGGCCGGCAGGTCTTCAGGTCGCAGCACTCGCCGGTCGCGCAGCTCGCATTGCTGTGCAGCATACAGGTGGTCACGTTGCAGCAGGGATTGTCGCAGTTCTCCTTCAGGCCGCAGTCGCATTGCTCGCCCGGCTCGACGAATCCATTACCGCATATGGGACTGTCGAAGAGCTTCTGCGGCTTATTTCTCAGGCAGTAATCCATGCCGTGCTCGAAAGCGAGAGCAAGGTGTTCCAACGAGCATGTGGACCAGTGCGTTGGTCCGGACGAGCCGCTGGACGACGCCATTATACATCTACGAGGATGATACATTAGTACATATTATAATTGGAGCTGGACAAGTATATTACACAGAAAACTTGCGATTTGTGACATTGGTAATCTTTACTATCGTACATCGTAAAATAAAATGGAATGCTTCGATACACTGAATGTTTAAGGGAGAGACAAACTACGTACTTCTCCTCAGGACAGCCGCAATCCGGTCCGTCGTGCTCCATGCCAAAATTGTGGCCCATCTCGTGGGCGACGGTGGCTGCGACCAAGCCAACGACGTTCGAGTGGTCCATGGAGACGCCACCGGAGAATTCGTAGGTGCATATCGGTCCCTTGAGAGCCTTGCCGACTACGCCGCCGTCGAAAGTGATTCGCCTGTTGTCGGGAAAGAAATATCACCGTGTGCCAGATAGATGGAACGCATAACGTGTAGGTACGTTTCTGTTTACACTCACGTCAACAGCTGGGCATTATCGTTCGGGATATCCTGGACCAGCTTCTCCCTGCGGTAACGCAGGAAATTCGACAGCGTGGTGTCGCCGTTCGGCGAGAGCGCTATCTCGTCCGACTCGGACCAGACCTGCACGCCGACCAGGGCGATGAATATGTTCAACGGCATGTACAGCTGGAAACACACGGAGATATACCGTCCCGTATTTTACATAGAGATTTCGCGGTATCGCGGTAAGGTCGAGTCAGAGCTAATTAATCTCTCTCTGTCTCGCTGTGTCACAGAGAACGCAGAATATACAGGATGACGCCCGCGTTCTCTCGCTTGCGGAGATATTGGAGGTCTGTAATTGAGATCCGTCATTGTCATTGCTGATAAATTAAAACTAAAAATGGAAGCAGCTGTGCGAGAAGGCTTCTCGAGGAAACAGAGCTCAACTTTCGCGCTAACTTTTAAGTGAATTAGCGAGTTTGAAATTTTATTGTTAAAAAAATTTTGTCTGGAAAAATTGGATATATATCGAAAAATAATATTTTTCAATTTAATAATGAAAATGTGTCGATTGTACAACAATTTTTGGAGTACAACGGAATGTAACGGATTAAGCAAAGCACGTTTACAAAAGTGGATCGTACATAATTATTTTAATGAGACTTATTAAAGTTCTCGCGGTCGACGTACTTCCTTTTTTTTGGGGGGGGGAGGAAGACTCGCACATCCGTGTGAATATAATTATGCATATAACGGCCAATTACCCCACATAAAGTAAAATTCGTATAGAACAGCTAGATATACACTCTAGAGATATATATTTTAGAAGGAAGCCGCAAATGTTCGAAACGACTAATTGGATAATGGAGTTGTTGAATTAGCGCCGCGCGCTTCAGATCGTTCTCATTCGACTTAAGGTCGAAAGGAATTACACGTCCAATTAAGTTACGACGGCGACGTTACTTACAGCGTTGATAATGTTGGCGATGTCCTTGCAGTGCTGATGAACTTTGTCCAGGTTCTCGTCGAGCGCGGTGTATTCCTTCTTGTCGATTACGAGTACCAGCTCAACGTAACGCGACTGCCTGTTCGCGTTGTAGGGTCCACGGATAATTTCAGCCGCTCTTTTGTGCTGCAAAAGAAAACGCATCGACCCTAAAATTAGTGCGTTAGCTTTTAACTTCAACTCATTACTCGTCAACAGAAATGCCAGGTGGTAAAATAAAATTATCGTTATAACAGCAGATGTTAATTAACTCTTTTTGAAATCTGACTTCCAGGAACTTTCAGCGTTAAGATAATTCGTTAATTGTTAAAAACTCTCGTAAAGACGAGTTGCCTGAGCTACAACTATTCACGGTCCCCCCCGGTAAGAAGAAGGAAAGAGCGGAAGAAGGGTACACGCGCAAGACACTGAGGGTACCAAGACCCCTGCGACTACGTTCTTTGAAGTCGTATAATTTACCGGGGAGGCGGTTTGCGCCAATCCCTTTTTCTCTTTCCGTCTCTTTTTTGCTGTTGCTCTGTATACATACCCTGGAGAACCTTTTAATCTCGCGATGATCACGAGGGAGAACGTCGTGTGGCTGCGTGCCTTCGTAACCTGTAACCAAGGAAAAACGTCAAACAGGGACACGATCGTCGGCAGCAGGATTCTCGGTAGGACCGAGGAGAGGACAAAGAGTCTTCGCGGTCGGGGCCCTGCTCTCACATTCGTTAAGACCGTTAAGGAGAGACCAGTCTTCGCGAGGCGAGTCTTTGAGCCTGCGTGGGGCATTGCCACCGAGAAGGACGGAGGGCCCGGCTCGTATTCGCCGCGAGAGAACACTTTCTTCTAAAGGTGTTAAAGGTCGTGTTTCTCTGCGAGTCAAAGCTCGTGAATGCTCTTGAAGAAACCCGTGGAAATTGCCTCGGCGACAGAAACTCCCGCGAGAGCGACGGATATACGGATCTCGGAACGAATGAATTGCAAATGTATTGGTGAGTCAATCTGCGTTAGTCATGAAAATTCCGAGATTCCAATTACGAATCTTTATTAATCTCTCGCGAAATCCAGAAGTGTATCGTGTACTCTCTCGAGATAAAAGTCGCCTCGACTTTTTACAGTCATGTCTTTCAACGTTACTTGACGTTCGAGGATATCGGTGCGCACTAATGGTATTAATCGCTCTTTTCTATGCAATTTTCCCGCCTTCCGCTTTTTACACATTAATGGAGGAGAGTCCTCTATTATAAGATACGCTCCTAATATGAGACAAATAATAATAGTGGTTTCCGCTCAACTAATAGGCGTCATCCGTTGATTCCACCATGAATTTATTACCCTTGGAGTGAAGTCTGTTTAATGGAAAAAATTCCCTGACTTTTTCAGGTTTTCCAGATTTCCCTGACCACTGGACACCCTGTTATTAGATATCGCGCGTATAATTGTCGCAAAAAAGTTTATAAAATTGCAAGTTGAAAACTCGCTATCTCATATTAGTAGCCTATCTGACAGTAGAGGACTTTCCTCTAATAATACGATATATGATTCTTGCGAGGAAGCTAGATTGAGACGTAACAATGAAATAGGGACGAGTTAATCGTCCGCGAGATGCTTACCGCACGTGTTATTGGCAATGAGATCGCTGTGCTTGTAAAGGTAATGCGCGGAATCCAAGCTCTCATCTTCCGGATGGATGTGATGAAGGTTCTCACCATCGAAGATGACACCGCGCAATCCTCTGCAAGTGGATAACGCCACCCACGAGCCAGGAACATCTCGAACGCTACCTTGGTAATGACAGAGTTCCTGCAAAATTCACGAATGCCGTTCGCATAAGGTAAACGATATTGAAAGCGTTCTCTTCGCTTCTTCGAGCGTCTTAAGTTTGTTCACGATTCGCCCTTTCCGCGTATACGCATTTCCGATTTTCTCCCGTTACAACTCAAAGTATGCAAAATCGCGGAAAAGTTTCCCCGCAACAAAATATACACGCAGTTATTCGCGCGAATAAAGGCTGCGCTCTTCTAATTAGATTTATGCTTCAGCTTTCTCTCTCGACCCTTCGCGTTTCCGTGTCGAAATGAAGTCGACATGACGCTTTGCGGAAAGCTCCCGCATAGCTCTCCAAACATTCGACACGCTATTTTAATTGGCAAGCAATACCTTTGAAATCTCTGTAAATACTTGGAAATAATTTAAATAAATTGCCGCACGTTGAGCCAGGCTGATTAAATTAAATTGAAATGAAATATTTGATTATCGCTCTCGTCTGCGAGAGATATATAATTCGGTGCGCGGAGGGTCATATATTTGCGAGTTTGACCTGGCCGCACAAATCACACTTCGACCTTTTTTAATTCGCCCGCTTAACCGATTTAGCCGATTCGTGACGCTTGTGAATCACGCGGGGCACAATACATCGAGAAATCGAGATGCCCGCGCGCCACCGGCTGCAGTTCGCGAGCTTATCTCGGCTCCTCCGACGCATCGGAACCGTACATCGGCTCAGTACAAATATAGTTGTCCCAGATTCTGGCCGTGCACACGCTGCTGGCGAACCCCGGCGATTTTTCACATTCCTTTTTCCGCCGCGAGGAAAACGAGGGAGGAGACCCGTTACCCCCGGAGAGCAAGCACGTTACTCTCCCGAAAGGAATTGCTCCAACAAAGAAGCAGGGCGGGGGGGTATCGGGATCCTCTTTGAAACGAGGCGCTTTCTCCGTTACGAGAGCCATCGATCGTGGTCCATTATCCGATTGCCGCACAGGAAGGTGTATACGGCGACGTGACGGGCGAGATTGAATTAACGAGAGAACGTGTCGGTATCGTTAAATCGCCGTATCGATTATTTAATGCGACCGCGACTCTTATTTATTGCCGATGACGCGGCAGCTCGCTCGTGTCCCGGTCACATTGTAATGCCGTCCTTCAAAAATGCCGCAGCGAAGCTGCTCATTGCGTAGCTTCGACGATGCTCGAGGTCGATTTGTCCGTACACTGTTAAATTCGTAGCGTTAAATTTGACTCGGTGAGTGGTCGCCACTGCTCTTCTACTCAACGTGCCGTTAATTTAATTAAACAATGGAGTTGAAAGAAATAAAATGGATCCATAAAATGGATCGAATTAAATGTAGCTGTTTTCTAACTACAATTTGTGTGTTAAAATAAATTTGGTAATTATTTAGATTAACACACCCACCTCCAATAACCTTGGGCTTGACATATATTATAGAGGTCACCCTCCTGAGTAACCCTCAGAAGGATTTAGCCGGCGCTCGTTGTTTATTAAAAAGTTATTAAAAATACAATGTCAACCAATTATATGTAATTTTC
>NW_011967234.1:2598975-2627583 GCF_000949405.1 Vollenhovia emeryi | reverse complement strand
GTTGAACGATATCAGATTAGAAAACAAAATCGATTACAAGGATATGTGCGTACTCATGCTTGAATATCGAATGTAGAAATTCAAGGATTCCAGCACGCGTGACGCTGGAATTCATATCCAAGGATTCGCGTTATCGCGTTATCTGAATATTCCGAAGCACGACGGTTGATAATGTTTAAAGAAAATAGAACGTCTGTATCGTACGGAATTCATAAATAATTGTTCACAGCCTTCGGGAATTTCGAGGTCTGGCATTGTGTTTGCATGTCACGGTACAAAATTTTTGCACGCGTCGCACGCAAGAGTCGCAAGTAACAGCTTCGTGCGCACATACGCGGTTAATTCACGCAAGAAACCCATCATCGTTCGTCTATAATAAATGCGTCCAGGGATATAATGACTGGGGCCCGCTGATATATAACGGGCGGGTAAAGCGTGCGACTTGATTCATTGTCGGATAAGAGAAAAATTTCGCGAGAGCGTAACGTGCCCCATGGAAAGCGCGTTACGAGGCGTGTCGGCGGAATATGAAATTTTGTATTCGCCCACGGTGAGCTTATCCTCGCTTCTATTAAATGTAATATCGCGTGTGCGCCCCGCATCGGGGATTATGTAGATTTATATCACGAGAGCCGTGCGAAAGAAAAATACATTTCGTAACAGTCGCGTTCTTATTACCGGGACGTAAATTTCAGAACCGCGTTGAAAGCACAAAAGGACCCTCTGTATAGCCCCGTAATAACGAACCCTCTCTGCCATCCTGATCGCTTTTCTGTCCGTAAAATCATTGTCGTATCGAGTTTCGTCGAAGATAAGAATATGAAATACCTATTGCCCTCTCGATCTACAAAATGTGCTCAATCTTATATATCTATTCTGCACAACGTTCATGATTTGAATTTTAGTACGCACTAATGGCGCTCGCTACAAATATACAGTGCGTACCGAGTTTCACAGATTTTCACATCTTTAAAAATGTTATTTTTGTGTATACATTTTGTATATTAAAAAAATTTAGATTAAAATCTTTAGACACTAACACCTTATCACGGCTGTTTGTTCCTTCATATTTGTGTTTATCACATTTGAGCCATACGAATTTTATTAATTTATTTAAAAAAAAATTTTCATACGTTTCGAACAGTCAAACGTTATACCGACGTCTCAAATTTCTAGCTCACTCCACGTCCGCATTTTCTCCTTTAACGAGCTCAAAATTGGTTCATCCGCGCGGATAAACCGTATTTATGCCGCGAAGAACGGGAGGCGGGGCGACGGAAGGCAGAGCCGTTAACCGGAGCCACCAATTAATTAAATACAATTGTGCAAAACAGTAAGTGCGGTGTTGCGGCTAGGCGCAACGAACTCTACAGTTGGCGGCGAGTTTTACACTTTCAGCTTGATTTTCGTCCCACATTCCGGATGACTTTTTTGCGCTCATCATTGTCCCATTACACGCAGTCGAGCAGAATATCATCGCGATCAATGAGCGGCAGTCAATCTTTATTATTTATAAATACAGTAATATATGACTCATTTTTCCCTTGCCGCTACTTTATATTCGTTATTTTTTAAATATATTTTTATGATGTAAAAATATATCATGTTAAAAATAATAATCGTATTATTTTTCTATGAATACAATTTTAATTTTAATTTTAGTTTATTTTGTCCTTTATTTTAAATAATAATTTTTATTTTTCGCTCTCTCTTTTTATCCTGCTCAAAATGTATACGGAAACTTTTATCTCGAGACGAATCAATTATTTTTCGCGCGATAGAATTTAAATTTGCAAACTTAAATTTACTTATAACTCAATGTCGATTCTGCTCCAATTAAAATGAAAAGGAAACAGTAATTAAATCAATGATCGTGCTCACAGACAGTTACAGCTTCGTGTTGCAAAGTAAATAACAATTTTTGTCACCGCGTTCACATGAAACTCGCTGCCGAGACGAGGTAGTCGGCAGGATTTTGGAAGCCTCGTAATTAGAGGAGCATCTCAGAAATACTTTCGCAATTTCCATAAATTACGGAGAAATTTAATTGCCGCTAATTTAGCGCGAGCGAAATTTAATATAACCGGTTTCTCCATCGGCACACGTCGAATAACGTAATAAAAACATTTAACGTACTCAGCTTTTTCTATTTTTCCTCCTTCGTAATCGTCTTTGCCATCTGTTTCACAGGTAGCCAAGTAAAATCGACTGTCTGAAGAAGCGCTAGCGGAATTAGACGTTCAGCAGAAACACTCCTTGCGCGATACACTCCGCGACCGGCGTGTAATTCAACGTATTCTGGGTGTCCCATCGGCTCTTTGCTTCCTCTTTTCTTTTTTCCTCTCGTCCTTCCTGCCTTTCTCTTCCGTCGCGGCGTTTGAATTATAAAGCGGAAACTCCGCGACCGTGCGCGCGGTTTTAACGTGACGGGGTTGTACGCCCGCCGTTCGCCCGGGACCAACACGCCGCTACACATTTGCGTGTGTTTATAACAAGACGGTTGTATCAGACATGTAGACGGCAGACGGAGTGAGTCACCTCGATCGATTTCGGTCGAGTATTATACCTGCACGCACGGGGGTCTACCTACCTTTTCCGCCCGCGCGATGACGGCAGGCAGATACGACGAGAGGGCGCGGACGCCCGCGGAGATTTTTAATTTTCGTGGGACCGGAAGTACGGGTCGAGCGTGGAATAAAATGAACTCTCTCGCAGATAGATTGTCAGGTTGTCCGAAAGAGCGATTCCTCATTCGAAACGGAGATTATCTTTTATCACAATGCGCTACCTCTCTCCTTTGCCCGGCATCTCTTTGTTGACCCGACTGAATAAAACATCGTCTCAAGAGTTTTCCAATGTTGGTGAATTCCGTTGCGAGGGGTTGCTGGTGGTAACGTGGAATATGGCAGCGAGTTGGTAAATATTAATGTAACGTGATCACTTAGAGTCGGATTAAAGTTAAATAGTGCGGGGACGACCTTCCTTACGTGAACGTGTCATAAAATCGATGGTTCTACAGCCGAGTCAACTTGCAGAATCGCCGTGGCAGAATCGATTCGTGGAGGACAACCCGAAAAGTGGCGAGAATCAAACGCAAAGAGCAAACGAGAATGCTGACAAATAAACAAGTCTTGCACCCCTTTCCAGTGATATGCGTAGCGAGATTATTTTTGTACAGCCGGTGTACGCATAATCGCTTAGCTCGGCACATTCGTCACCAGGTGGTAGGACTTTCAAAGGAAAACAGAGATACGGAAAAAGAATGACGTTGTATCAACAAGATCAGTGTAATTGAAATAAAATCGTTGAAACAACATCAGTATTAATCAGGGTTGAGTAGTGTCTAGTTAAAAAGATAAAAGTTAAGTTTAAAGGTTAAATCATTTTAAAAGACGTCACGAGACCCCGTGTGTCTGTCTACATTGGCAGTCTCTGTGTTTTAAAATTCACTGCCAGCTCTAAAGTCTACTGTGTATGCGTACCATATAAATCTTCAGCGCTGGTAATGCATTTTGGAACACAGCAATTATATGGGGTCTTGATTCTCGAACTCACGTGAAATTGCTTGCATATGAAATGGTTGCCATATTCCGTGCAGTGTGAGTGATTGTCCAAACGCTAATCGCGAAATTCAATGAAATTTACATGATCGTAAGTCTCTGAGATTTTATGTAAAAATAAAAGATTTGACTTTTAACTTTTTAATTTTTTATTATTAACTTAACTTTAAATTAAATTAATTGTATTTACTTGTATCTTAACTTTTCTTGTAACTTAAATTTTCAAGGCTGTTAACTTTAACTTAACTTAGTTAAAAAATAACTTACCCAACCCTGGTATTAATAAATGAAAAACATCAGATTGTTGTCTTAATAATCTTGACATTTAGTTCAATGCTTAAAATTAAAATCCATAGCAAATGCAATCGAGTGAATTATTTCTGTTTGTGGCAGCCCCGTGACGTTAACGTTTAATTGAAGCAACTTCATTTTGCTTAATTCAACAGCATGTTTTTCCATGTACGTAATAAAATAATACCTAATCAGAAAACTATTCTTCGTTGTCCGAAATAATCGTTGAAAAAAAATTGTATCGATTATCCCCCCTTTTTTGGCGGGGACCAAACAGCTGCATGTCGTAAATTTTACATCGCGTATCACATATGTCACCATTAAACGGCGATAATAGTCGCTCTTTGTGTGCCATTCGACACGTGACGAGTCGCGAGTGAATGGCCGAGCACGGGAGCCAAGTTGAATGAATCCTCGACGCTTTCCTTGATCGGCGCTGGTATCTGATAGAATTACGCTCGCGCGTTCGATATCGATTAGCGCAAACGTTGTTTGCGGAAAAGCGGTTAGCACGCTGGGGATGCGAATACTGGATGCCCGAGCGGTACTTACAACTTTCGACGGGGTGTGCACTTTGTACGTGCCGCGATGCTGGTGGAGTTGCTGATAGCCGACCGGAATTAAATCGGTGTTCAGCCGAAGGTCGAGAACGCGCTCGACGCCGTCCACATTGAAACCCACCGTCAGCACGTCCGTATGCTCGAGGTCCTGAAAAGAGGGGAAATATCGATCTTGAGTTTCAATCTGCAGTAAAAATTTTCTTCTTCCTTTTCTCAGTCGTTGCCGCTGAGATAAGAAAATCCATAAAGCACCATTACATCGGGGAACATATCGATTTACTTGATTGGTGGAAAGAAGAGGGAAAAATAAAATCCATTGTTTATCCGCGAGGCAAAAATATTATATCGAATAATGTAATGTAGTTAGGGAGAAAGAAATGTTTTAAATTTAATTGCAATTATAAATTATTTAAAATGAAAAATAAGTCATTTAAAGGTTGTCGATTACATTGCAGGTATACATTTGTACTAGAATGCATTTATCTCCTGTCAATTTCAGCCTGCAATTAGTGGCCTATTTATTCGCAATTAAACATATAAATTATTCCATGTTCACTGAAAGTTTTTCTTGTTGAAAAAAAATAATTTATCGTATCGTCACGATTCAATGCTCGAGTAACACGGCCGATTCTTTCTTATCGAACACATCGAAAAGCCCGATCGCGCACCTGTTGCGTTAATAGCGGTAAGACTGTGCTTAGACCTGAGAAAAGAAAATTTCTCCCGCGAAAATTAAGGTCCTGAGATCGTTGCATCGAGCTGCAATTAATTTTATACTCGGATGCTCGCTTTCTCCGACTATGAAGCCGAAGACTAGCTATCCAACAATCCGAGAATAAGTGATAAGCTGCGAAAGACTGCAATTTCAAGCGAGCCATATTTATTACGAGGCAAGTATTAAGCGAGGTAAATTAATGGTATTCGAATCTAATAGCGAATTCGGCAGCTGTTCTTATATTTAAGAATCGTCTTAAATATCTCTTGAAATATTTCGTAGCCGGTAAAATGATCTGTATCACATCCATGCGGATCACTTTTTGGCTAAATACTCTTTGAACGTGTATTTGAGGCAGAGTTAAATAAAAAATTAAATAATAAAAGAAATTAATAAAATTCGTACGGCTCAAATGTGATAAACACAAATTTGAAGGAATAAAGGACTAAGAGCCGTGACAGGGTGTTAGTGTCTAAATATTATATTCAAAATTTCTTGCGAGAAAATATCACCTCAGCCAGGGTTTGAACCTATAGTATTTTAGAGCTATATGTATCCGCAAGAATATGACGTTTTTCTAAAACAAACATGGTATTTAACGCAGGGTTAATTTAATTCCACCTGTGAATTTTGGCAATAACAAAACAAATGCGATAATCTCGCGTGTTTTACATTTAATCGCGAGGTAACGTATAGCTTGTATAACAATAGCTTCATTTTAGCTCGGATAACAATGCCTTCACTTAGCGTGGATAACAATAGCTTAACGCAGAAATACAATTTTCACACTAAATTCTTTACCAGTACGATTTCTATGCCGGTTAATCGCGACAAGCTGCGTAAATTTAAATCCGTGATTACGAGAGCGACGCCAATGTTTGGTGGAACAGCCGACTACGTGTGGCGTTTGTCGTTTTCGGTGCGACTAATCCGATTTGCCGACTGTCATATCATCGAGCGCGTAAAATAGTTAGCGTTATTAGATCGCGATTCCGGGGCTGGAAAGCCTGAAATTCATAAACTCTCGGAATTATGGCGCGTTCTCCTCTCTTTCGAGCGCGGCCGCGTGCCGAGTGAACAGAAATGAATTTGCGAATCTCGTTTGCACCGGAGCCCAACGCGCGCGATGTTTAATTCATGGGGGCCGGCATGTCCCAGCCGGGATACTTTTCCTGCGAGCGTTTCGTGTTGAGGAGAATGGATGCTGCACCGAAAATGACACTGGAACCAATAGTGTCAGCTCGAAGGCCGGCCTGTTTAACGATTGCAGGCTGAATTTCTAGTTTCGGGTAATTATCGTATTTAATTAAATTTTCATTTCCCTTTATCAATATAATAATATTATATCCGAATAAACAGGCCGAGTTTGCCAAAGAAAGGCTTTGTTTAGTCAATTTGGAATAAATTTTCAGTCACAATTTGTAGGTTGGATAAAAGCTATTGATTTCCATTTTCGCATATCGCGTATCTCGGATCTGTTCTAAACCTGCAGTTTTTTCAAATCGAATATAAACGCATCGCTAAAAAGGCACTGACTGAATTTTCCTAAATAAGATATTCTTCTCTAAAAGAAAAACCATCCCTTCTGCAATCAATTTCTTATTTGCGTTACGACAAAATGATTGACGGAAGAATAGCAAAATCAGCCAAGACTTAATTAAGATAGCTGCTACAAGCACCCGTTTATACGGGAGCCGTACGCGATGTACAATATCCCCTGGGCTACATTTTACGTCGGTCTTCTGTTCTACGATTTACGCCAAGGAAAATATAAAAGAAGCTTTTAACTAACCATCTTCCGTCGCGCGCAAAGACGGCGAAACAACGTGACAGAAGCTCGACTCTTAATTAGTCTAAGTGCCGCGTTGGGCTGAAATTGTGGTAGTAATTACTATGACGTAACGCAGAATTGGAGAGACGCGGTTTCAGCGCCTTGGGGTGGATGGACCGAAGGTGCCCTATGCCACGATGAATTATTGATTAGCCTCCTTGCGCGCTTCGACAACAAACGCGATACCGTCTAAATATAGCGCAGTCCCAGCTAGCCGTTTGTGTATAAAAAACAAATAATCCGCAATTGCGGAAGCGCCCGACATTCTCCTTAAATAATTTCACGTTGCGATAGACCGTTGCGAAAAATGAAAGGGCGGTTTCAGCGGTTCTCGCATCGTTGATACGGTCGTTGAGATGATGTTAAATTAAACAAATTTTACGTCGAATACAACGTTTTATCTCGTCACGGAAGATAATATATAAAAAAAAACCGGCTTGAAGTTGCTCGTGGAAAGTGGGTGCATAACAAAAGGTAACGGGTATACGTTGAAGCTAATTTAGCGCGCCTGTCAAACGCATAAGTATGTACAAATGACGTTGAACTCTCGCTGAATAAACTGCCATTATTTCAAAACGCAAATGCGCGCGAAATCCAGTACTCCGTGCGATGAAATATGAATTTTAATTCCCGGAGCGTTCCCGCAACACTGAAATTTCGCAGCGCACACGCCGGAACGCGCACCCGGTAATTTTCAGAAGCACATTAAGCGAATTGAGAAGTATCTCCGACGCGATATCCGGCTTACTCTCGGGAGACAAATGGCGCAGTAACGATATTTCTTCAGGAAGCCGGGTCCACGACGATACGACGGCGTAACACTGTGCACGATACACGGTCGACAGTGCGCTCCTTTGAAATCCTTTCAGCGTGGTGTATATCATTGTCCAGCGACAGTTAGCAATCTATACTTGGCTCGCGGCCACCGCAGAGAGCGTTTTTGATATCATACCGCTGCTGGCTCCTGCACGTCGGCATGACCCGCATTCATCTCCCGTCGATATCGAGAAACAAATGTATCGCTGGGTCAGGGCTATCGGGCTATCTCTGTACCAAGTACTCTGGGGGAGGGAAAAAAAGACAGCAACCCACTTTGGGGCTCACAATTAGTAATCGAATTATTTCGATTGTTCGTAACTCTGGGAAAAATTTTGACCGTCTTTTTTGTAGCTAAGCAACTTAACATCTTTGCGTTACTGAATATCGACAGAACTAATTGAGAGAATTGATTAGTATTACTTAAAAATCTTGGATATAGATGGAATAGCTAATCGCGATTTTTAGTTACGCGGGGTAAAATTCGTAAAAGATTAGAGTTACGAACAATCCAGATAATTCGATTACTAATTGTGGGCTCCAAATGGGTTGCTGTCTGTTTTTTTCCAGAGTACCTCTACGGAGATCTACTGCGCGAGATTTATGTATCATTTAGTTAATTAAAGTTTGAGCTTTCCCTGGCGCGAACAATTGTTTCCCCGAAGTTAATTCTCCCCCTTCACCGACACTCGGCCAGATCGATGCCGAGTCTTTCGCCCTAGACGCGAAACGTTAACGAGGGGATCAGGGAATCCGTAGATGAAATATGTTTGCTACGTTCGGAACATTTCATGTAATCTGATAGCGCGCAACGCGATACGCTGAAACAGAAAACTCGACGCGCAGAGTCGTTCACGACGCCGTTGGATTGGAGGTGATTAAGGAAAACCCGAAGAGTTGCTAAGGTAAATGCGAAAGCTCGCGAAAGTTCGCGAATGCTTTTTGTTCTGTTGGCGCATCCCAAACAATTTACCGAGTGAACTAACTGCATTAACCGGTTGCCGGGGTAACGAATTAAGCAGCCGGCGATCGTTCTAACTTTTCCGCAGCCAGTTGGGGAAATTTCGCGTGCCGTCACCCGTCGACGGGAAAAATTCGCCGCGCGGGCCTGTCCTTTTAATCCGATAACTAGAACCGAGTTAATTCAACGGGGGGAAAAAGTGTCACGGAAGGGAAAACAGGGAGCCTGTTAAAAAATGAGAGAGAGAGACAAGAGTTTCTTTTCAGCTACCGTAAAACTCGGCCGACGTGGTCCTTACGTTCCATTGTGTGTCCCCGTAAACCACCCTCGCCCAACCCGGAGTTTCCGGTTCCGTGGCTTCTACCGCGTCCTTCGGAAACCCGAAGAAAAGAAAAGCTTGGCGGCGACTCTCGTCTTTTTTAGGAAAATTCCGGCAGTGCCACGCGACAATGCCTGCCACCGTGGAAGACGAATTGCGAAGGACGCTCAGAGAAGTAGAAATTCGTCCCAGGACGTTCTGTTCAAACATCATTTCTGTATGAATCACTTCGATAGTAATTACTCCAGTTTTCATTAAACAATTGACAATCTTCACTCTCGTATAATTGTTCGGTAATATTTGTGCAATTACTTAATAAATAATATTCTCGGATTTAAATCAATCCAGAAAAATCAAAATACAACGTGATGAAATACAACACGTTTGAAATGTAATACGATGCTTTCTGGCTCATTCCGCAAGCGGTATAATCGCGCAGATTTTGAATTGTAACGAACATATTTACACAAACCTCGAAATCTCTTTACGTTATCAGTAATAAGTAACAATAAATAAATATTGGTCCATCTTATCTGGCACGTGTTTAATATATTCAAAAATGTACAGCGACGTTTTTTTAACCATGGGTTTTGGTCCTTTTCAAGCAATTTTCTAAAATGTTCAATAAAAAATCGAGATTAGACACCTCGTACGATGGGTCGATTTTTTATTGTACACTTTAGAAAATTGCTTGAAAAGGACCAAAACCCATGGTCGAAACGTCGCTGTACATTTTTCGAATTTATTAAACACACTAAGAAAAATTTCCATCGGATAAATCAATTCAATAGTGTTCCCGATGGTTAATTTTCCCGATTAAATTATGAAATTTATCCGATGAAATGCAGTTACCGATAAAATTTTATTGAAAAGCCGATCATAATTTTCCGTTTGTTATTATGTAATTGGATTATCCGATTATATTTAATCTGACATTTTTCTCAGTGCACGTGCCAGTTAAGGTCGACCAAAATTTATTTATTGATATTTACACAAATTGTGCTCGTGACATTCATTTTCACTAAATAAAATCTAGCTTCAAACTTTACGATAAATAACATTATATGCTCGCTGCCAATTCTGTAACATCTTGGATGCGAAAGATAGTTAAAAAACTGAAGTGAACTTTGCACGTGAATTGTCGCGCTATTTTAATCTTGAATTTAACTAATAAAGAAAACTGCTAAGCCCGATGATTAATTTATGTTCTCGTGACCCTCGCGCGTGACGAGGTGAAATATTTCATAAAACAAGTTGAAAATTCAACGTCCATGAGCGCGAAAGGAAAGTCACATAAAAGAGAAATTCAGATGCGCCAATTGTCTTTCGTACGCCGTCGAGCGAGACGATGCTCGACGAGTCGGACACCGTCGGTTTTGTTGACGTGATCGCATTTGAACAAAAATGCATGGGCAAATTCGCGCGTCCTGCGGGGAGCACAAAGGCCTGGCACCTGCAGCGCGATTTAAATCGGTTTGCGATTTTAATTACGGCGCGGTTCGTTCGCACGGCTACGTGTGGTCGCGCTGTTATTCGCGTCGCGGAATACAAATCATCGCTCGATGCGTGCCTGCGGTAATTGCCTAGTTACGTATCGTCGATATTGCCTGCCTGGGTGAACGTTGCGGCCCGGGAATTCTTTTTTCCCCCCGAGCATTTAACCGCTCGGAAAAAAAAATTTTATTTCGATTTATCGAGTCGTAACGAGCTTGATTTATAAGCATTCATTTCAGGCATCGCTTCGGATAAAATCTCTGCGTGAAAAACGCGAGGTCCAATTATTTGTCATGTATAACGAACTTCTATGATTGCTACATTGCTACATATTCATTTTTTAATAAATATAGAACGCGCAACAATTGCCAAACGTATATTGTCTCGTCAGCACTCGTGAATCCCTGTCAATTCTTTCGCCATCGCTTTGGCAAAATAAAAGCAACAATATTAACACGCAACAATACTTGATAAAGTGTTGGGGATCCATTAATCAAATTATTCATCGCGGCTCCGTTATATAAATCGCAATTAACTGAGGGAAAATTTATGATCTATATACATCGGGACTCGCAAGCGGAAACAAGAGATCCTCTATGCATCCGCCTCTGCACTTCTATCTTCGCGGTAATACGGGCAATAACGATGTCGCGTACGATGAAGATTACTTCGCAGCTGATCTTCGAATCCTGCTAACGATTTCCCCACGTTGGTAAATGCGATCCAGCCGGCCGTCGGTCAAGATTTCCTTTCACACAACCAGAAAATCGCGGAAATACACGTGCTCAGCTTTGAAAAAAAATATACTTTAGCAGCAAAGGAAGGGAGCAGCGAGCAAACATCCACGTTTCGCACGCACGGCTGCGTCGAAATGAAAGCGGACGAGTTAATTGATGACACCGATCCACGAATCCGGCAACGATGCCGGCGCAAAAATGCGGGCCGTCTTCCCCTAGGCTTTCTCACTTTCGAAAAGTTGAAATATCCGCCGCTTGCCGAGAGAAATGTTTCTGCCGCACGCGCAACGCCGGACTCCATCGCTCGACGTTCTTTCGCGAAACACAGACTCTCCCCCCGATTTGTTAGCCGATCGCGCTTGCGAACGCGATTATAAATTGTCCATCGAGTGGCCTTTCAAACACGTGTTTCCAGTATTGTGCGCGCACGTGTCTCGTGTGCGCTATTTTTGGTCTCGCGCGGCTAGAAGTTGCGCGAATCCCGCCGGGACGATCGGGAAATCGAGCGTTCCGCACGCGTGCCGCGTACGCACACGGACGCGCGCATTGCCGTATTCATTCTCACGACCACGCCAAGGTTACGGCGATTCTGTGTTTCCTTTGTGGAAACCTTTCCCTCTCTCCAACGGTATTTCACACGCGAAGAATGCACAACAAAACTCGTAGGCGCTTTTACAAGCTATTTACGTCGCAAAAGCACAATTGCAACGTGATAATTATCGCGAGACTATTACGCGAAATTTGTTAACATCATATATTCTAATATGAACTGCAAGTGTAATTATATTTTTAGCAATTGTTTAGAGAGATAGAATGATACGGAGTAATTTAATTACGAAGATAACGGAGTAATTAAGTGATTATTAAATTAAGATAATGGAGTTTATTTCCTACTGCGTCGCATATCGGCCTAAGTCGAGGGGGAAACCGCTGACCAATATCTTGTACACAGTGAGAAAAATTTCCATCGGATAAACCAATTAAATGGTGTTTCCGATGGTTAACTTTTCCGATTAAATTATGTACATATCCGATGAAATTTATCCAATAAAATGCAGTTAACGATGAAATTTGATCAAAAAACCAATCATATTTTTCATCGGATATATCCGTTTGTTATTACGTAATTGGATTATCCGATTATATTTAATCGGATACTTTTCTCAGCGTTGAAATGTTATAAATACATATTAAGTTCGTAAGCATTATGTTTTGAATAATAGCATTTTCATTATCGCGGTACACAGCGCAGTTTGAAGTCGAGAGCACGAGAGATGCGGACGGGCAATTTTCGATATACGTTGTTGTTTCAATGTACAATTCCCGGTCCGGTGAACCTGAACTTTCCGCATTTTCTGGTCTCCTCTAGATTACATTTACTATGGCTCTGCGGGGATGGTGCACAACAACACTACTTACAGAGGGGATCCGTCGCGGTTACTTTGTGGAATGAAAGAAATCTTTAATCTCTCGTCGTCCTAGACGAACATTGAGAGCTCGCGAATAGAGGAAGTCCCGTTTCCGCAGTTCACTGCCGCTGGCAGATGCGGACAAAGAACTTATTATCTGTATGATTACCGCAATCTAATGGGGAAATTTATATTATGCCCTGCGAACGACACAGTTCCGTTTTCAGCGATATTATTCGAAGCTTTAATTAGAAAAATTTCGTTAACTTGCTATCCGGTTAAAAGTCGGGATAACAGGCGCTTTAATGTTTAAAAGTAAAAAATGGATTTCGACATGTAATTTAATTGAACGTGAACGTAGCAAAATACGTTTGTAATAATAATTTGTAATAATTTTGTAATGTATTAATAAACGAAATTTGGCATCATGAGAGATGCCCATCTGCCTTCCGTGGGTTGCGGAATCTCATCAATATAATAGCCTACGAACACAATGATGTTTGTGTACGTATGTGCACCGCAATATTGAGACCGTATTAAAATTAGGAAGTTAGCTTTTTCGTTACATAAAAGGTAATAGTCGGGGAGATGAAAGGTTGTTACTTAGTCGTATACGACCAAGTAACACGCTGGAGAATCTTCGGAAAGTCGTACGAGCGCGCTGCTCGCAGGTACATGTTAATTAAACATTAATTTCAATAACAATAACAAGCGAAACTTCATACTCGTGGAAGTAGACTCGACCTCGTTTCACGTAGCCAAGAATATATAATCTACTAATTAAATAAGACCTGATCTAATAAGCGCAGGATAACGTTACTACACGGGCTGGAAACTCTCGCTCCGCCAAAATTAACAATCCCATCGATCAATATAAATACCATCATTTAATCATTCTTTCAATTTACATTCTCGCTCGCTTATTTTGATACTCCATCGATCACTGAAGTTAGCGATAGATAAACACCGATAACATCATTCACTGACGCCTCTACGCCATCGACTCGCACGACCGCGATCGCAGCACTTGCGGAAGTACTTTATCTCTCCTTTGTAAACTTCGGGCGCCGAAACCCGTAAAGCTCGAGCCGCACATAAGGGGAGATCCACTCCTTTCAACCCCTTTCATCGTACCTCTTACCAGTCAGGAATAACCGCGCGGGGGTGGTTTTAAAGTCGTGGCACGCGATAAAGCCGAACGGAACTCCATCGGGAATTTATTGACCGATATTGCGTTTTACTCACTCCGCGGCTTCCGCGCATATTAGCCGTTTAATCACCTAATTGCATCTCCCCCCTCGACACCGCGCTCCACAGGTTTCGATAGACGATTTCGCCTGGAGTCGATAATATTTCGGTGCAGCGAAATCGCGTTCCGACAGCACGAGAGCTTGAGCCCCGAGATGCTCCAAGTTATGTCTGAATCAATGATTATTGAAGCAATTATGAACTTGAAGCATTCCGGGATCGCTAACGCAGCGACAATTATGTTACTTCGAGAGAAGCGAGTGAAGAGAGAGAGAGAGACAAAATCAAATAGTTACTCGTTTTCTCTGTGTGTAGAAAAAAGTTCTGCTAATTTTTCTATGTTGTTTTGTGAATGTAGAGAACCAGTGAAATTTAATGATTAATTATATAACGGGACAATTGTATAACTGAGACCAATATTAACTGAACACAACACAGGCTACAACTAAACAACCGATTTCTTTCGTTACTGTATGTCGCGGTGAGGAATTTAAGACTTTCGCAGTTTCCTAATCTTTTCTACCGGACGTAACGTCTTCCGACCGTGTACAATTTCTCTCATCTAAACATAGTTTTCACGGTTTTCCGCATCTCGCTTTAGGCACGTTGCAGGAAGGCTCGAACGCCGGAAACATCGTGCGAAGCATTGTCTTCTCGCTTTTCAAGACGGGCACGATTCTCGTATCCCGGAATCAATAGATATCACGTGTTACGCACATGCAATAGACGCAGAAATACGAAAACAGTCGGATGCGTGTTATTTGAGATGTTGGATTGCGGGGAATTATAACCGCTGTGTTTCTATTAAGCGGATTGATACTGTCTACTGGCGATAACGAGAAACGAGGTCAATTACTCGCTTCGTCGAAGACTAAATCGCTAGGTTTATGTAGTTTGCATTTGGTCGTATCGCCGTAAACTCGGACAATCAACGGCCCGAATTTGACAAACGATACCAGTGATGAATTTAAACTTTAACAGAACGAAAAATTCCATATTTTTAATTACGTACGTTTCAATTACACGTTCCATCGCACGTTCGTATTGATCACAGCTTTTCGTGCTGTATTATTTATAAGAATCTGTCGCGTCAGATAATAAAACTCGCTTGTTTTATTAACGCGATCGCTTATTAATGTAAACTCGATCTACCCCAGGAATTTGCGACAGTAAAATAAACAATTGTATTCACAAAAGTTGCCTAGAAACGTTTAATATCGACGATCTACTGTGCACGATTATGCGCTTAGTTGCACATCCGCAAAATTCAATGGGCTAGATGCGCGTACGCGCGTATTATATTTTCCCATCGTCTTGTTAGACCGACTCTGTATTCTTTTCGATTCCACTTAGCATCAATCAAGAAGTTTGCCTCGCAGTCTATTCAGGGCCAAGCCGTGCACGCGAGCTGCAACTTTTGTGTCACTAAATCACGGTCTGCAAGTCACACGCTAGAATCTTGTACAGCCGAGCGTAGCCGCGGTAAACTCGCACACGTCTACGTTCCCGCAGAATCACATGTCAAACGGTGTAAACTATATTTGGCAACACCAAAGTAGATACTAGTGTTGAGTTATCTCTTATCCGGACCAACGAGCACGCGGTACACATACGCGCACGCCGTGTGGTCGCAGCATTCGAGATTGCGGTGGTTGAAGTTTGTTTCGCAATTCTAGAATTCCAAATGTTAGCGCAGGCATTTCCGGATTTAAAGGAAAAAAAGAGAAAGAGAGAGAGAGAGAGCGTTAAAAGCGGGGAACTTGACACCACATTGCCCTAGGTTCTCCATCGACGTAAAAGCTTCCTAAAATTAGAGCAGAAATGCCCATGGTCGCTGGTTTCTAAAACGCGCTGTTTTCCGCCACGGCCCCTTTTTTCCCCGCACAGTTATGCCGTAACTCGCGATTTTAAACGCGCTTAAAAAATTTCTGACTCAACATAAAAATTCAAGGTTTCCCGTATCTCCCATTGTTTTAAATCATAATGTTCTTAGCGACATAATTAACTTTAATTTTCACACGGTTCAGCAATTCTTTCCGTAACTCTTCATTTTCCTCATTTTTACGCCAGAGAGCTCCTGCCTTGCGACGTTATTGCGCTTTGTACGTGTATAATAATATACGGCGATCGGACGACTGCGCTGGGCGGAGGCCAATAAAATGAATTGTTAACGACGTTTCAATGTCCCATAAGAACGCCCCACTAAAACGCAGGCCACCCGCGTGATATTCCGCCGCGACATTTTTTATTGTTGTATTTATGTGCTCACGGAACAGGGCGATATTGTCCGACAGAATTACTTTACTCGTCGGGGTGCGATATGGCCAGTCCCCTGGCCCATAGATACGCATCTGCGTACGTTTTAGTTTACCGGTAATATTACATATATACACTGATAACTTTACTTCAGTAAAAAAGTAATTTTAAGTAAATCTATTTACTTTGTTAAAAAAATTTTTTTGTCAGTGTAGTGAAGAAATACGAACTATGGCGTGGAAAATTAATATTGTAAAGCCTGACAATGAAATATTTTACTTTCTGGCAAACTTGTGTGTTGTATTAAGATTGATAAAAATTATACTTTGAGAAGTATTGTATCTAGCAATACACGGAGAGAATTTTCTGTTAAAATTGATCCCGAAAATCATGTGATCGTGGAACAACACGGCATTTTGAAGAACTTTATGAGAGTTTTTAAAAATTTTACCATACATTTTAGTAAAATGTATACTAAGTATCATTACTGGTGAAATGTATGAAAACTTTCCCGAAAATTCTTTGAAATGCCGCGTTGTCACACGATTATATAATTTTCAGGAGAAATTTTAAAAGAAAATTCTCCCCATGTACCTACATAATAATAAATAAAATATTATTGTAATTAAAAGCATCTATATAAGAGTAAGTTTGAATCATTGCGTATAAATTATAAACAAATTTAATAAATATTTTTCTATCTTTCCTACTTTTCTGCCCGGAATATGCGGATATTTAGTCTTAACGTAAAACCGTAGGGTAAATAGATAAATCCTATGGTCGCGTTACAAATTCAAAGGTCAAGTTGTGGAGTTTCGTTTCTTTATCGGCCGGAATTTAGAGGGATGCGAACTATCGCGAGTATGTTTGTTACATGTCGTACTTGTAAAGTGACGTACGTGCAGGTCCATTGTGGCACCCGCCAAATAATGGATTCAGGAGAGACGACACCGAGACGTGTGTACACCCGATGTAAATTCCGCTGTTGTTCCTGTAAGTGTGCACTTCTGCCTGCCATCTTCCATTACGTGGTACGTTACGCCAGAAAGAGGCGAAGATAGGATAAAAGTACAAGAACGGCGCTGTATTCAAAACAGCTTTCACAGAAATGAAACGTTACTTTATATCTTCCTCGACGTTACGTGCCTTTCCAGTAAACGGAAATGTTATTGCGTAGCCGACTAAAAGATGTTCTTATTTTCTCTGACCATACGAGTACAATACTCGCTTTCAACATACTGAAATTAATCCACTATCCTGCGCGAGAAGAACATTTTTCAGATACTTCGAGATATAGAGTCTGAAATAGTCGCAAAGCAATATCAATAAGTATAGCCATTTCTAATATCACAAGTCTATGAAAAACGTAGAAAGAATCGCGACAGATTTCTAAAGAATCAAACATCTTTGCAACTGGTCGTCAATAGTTTTATTCGCTTGACGATAGATATATTTTCGGAAATGTATTTCTTTGTTTTCACAAAAAAATTTTGATTTCTTTTGAAAACAAGCTCTTCGATGGGCATCAAGAGAATAAAACCGAAATATCCGTCTTTCGGATAGCAGCGTCTCTGTTGTATATTTTCCCCCAATGGATTTTTCCGAATTTGTTACTTGCAATGGAAAAACGTCGGCCGAACTCTCTCTCTCTCTCTCTCTCTTTCGCTCGCTCTTTCGCTCTCTCTCTCTATTCGAGAGCGCCGTCCTATCTAATAGCACGGCGACCCTCGCGGGTTTTGTATTCGTTGCACGCCGCGACATTTGCATTGAAATTGTTGCACCCGTCGCCGATGCGCGTTTCGCATCGTAATCCACCCGAGCAAATGGCGAACACCGCGTGCAGCCGCACAAAATCTCGCGGAAAAAAAGCTATTCGGCGATCGCGGCTGATAGTGAACAATGCGCCATGCCGAAGGTCACAGATCGCGGGCTTTGGCCTTCGCCAAGTCTCCGGAATATCCGGTGCGCTTGGTAATCGAAGCGAGCGTAACTAAACTGTGATTTCATGTGGCTACCATAGGACAGGGTGAAGAAAGTGAAGCGTCAGCGAATGGTTTCAATTAAAATTTCTTGTCGCACAAACAATTGACTGGTTGCGAGCAAAGCGGAGTCTCTCTACAAGAAAGATTCGTTACATTGGCGAAAGAGTGAGACAAGATCGGCCCAACTTTCTTCGCATTCCATTTTGGCTACAAAGTAGGCACCAAACAAAAGGTCTCGTGAAGACGTTAGATATCGGGCTCCAAAAACTCCCAGGACGTGAGCGAAAAATGAACTTTTGCCTACATTAAAGATGGCGACGCGGCTTTACTTCCAACGCTTCAGTTAGCGATCTATAATATATAGAAGTGGACCACTCTGTGGTCGCACATGACACTCCTAGATCATACGCGGCACCACGCGGCTGAAAATCCAAGTAAAAACGTGGACATTAAGAGAGTCTACTCCCATCACCGGTGTTTCCAGACCTGTACGTAAGACCGTGGACAAAGAGGAATGAAAGAGAGCTGATTCACTGAACTTTTGTAGAGTGTTTTCCTTTTCAAGTAACGATACATCGTGATCGAAACTGAGCCGCATTTTACAAGCTTCGGGATATAAAGCGCGTATACATTACTTTATGGGATTTTAAGGACTTCCTCATTAAAAAATCTAACTGAACTCACGTTCTCTTTGGTTGACGAGATCTGCCTTTTCGTTCTGCCGTGATACACTCGCGGTCTCACCAGTGTGTGCCTGCTAAAGTCTGCGGACGGACCTGCAACAATAATCGTAATGAATGAGTTAAACCGACGTAAAAACGTTCGCGTTCTTAAAAGCGCGTAATGCGACGGACATTTCTACCTTCAATTCCGGCGAAAGACATAATGTAAATTTACGATTCGAGGATACGACGAAACTTTGAAAAATTCCTTTCTTTCCCGATAAAACCATTTTATATTTTTTTCTGCCTGCAGTGTTAAAGGCACTTTGTGCAGCTTTTACTTCGTACTAAATCCAGTACCTAACTTTATAAGTCGAGTGACTCTTGTAGAACTACTCAAGTGTTAACGAGCGACAGGCAACGTTGAAAAAAAGGGTGCATCGGAGTCTACATCGTAATACGTAGTTTTCCAAAGCTTTTTACGAAGCTTCCGCATTAATGAATATACTTGGTGAATGTTGGTATATCGATCGGGAGCCGCCTGCTCTTGCATCCTTTTTTCATACACCGGACATCGCCCGCTTTCCACCTTTATGCATTCGATTACATGGAAATTAAGCAACGCGCCAAAAAGAGATGCGCGTGCAAAAAAAAGTATGTCGCATGCAATATTTAACGTTTCACCGAAGGACCACGTTGGCGTCAAAAATTATTCAACGGCCCGCCAATAAGTAATTATCCGACTACTGACGAAGCGTTTTAACGTCCATTAAGCTGGCGTCCCTCATTATCGATAAACGAATTTTTCACTGTCGCAAAATTTCGCACCGCGAGCAAACATATTCAATTTTCCACCAGGAAAAAACTGCTCTAAATTCATCACGGTGCGTGCGACGCGAAATACTCAAATATAAAAGTTGAAAAAAATTTTTTCTAGACTCTATCGTCGACTGTTTTTGCAGTCGATTGTATAAACGCTGTAAGGGCTTCGCTACTTCGCCGTTTAATTAAAATAAACAACGAAACGTATTAAATATTATATTTCCCGCCCGGACGTCGATAAATTTGGCAAAGCACGAGATATTTGGCGGAGCCAATCGAGCGCGACGCCCGGCACTCGCACGTAAAACCTTCCCCAAAATCGGAGAGGCCTTCCCGCAAATAGAGCGGTATTTTGGGCTCAATCGAACATTGCGATCAACGACGCGTAACGAAGCTACTCTTTCCGTCGCAGCATTCGCGGTTGCGCCGCGGGAAACTGCTCCCGTTTGTTACAGTTGTTACACGAACGTCAACCCTCGCTGCAGCGGCGACGTAATTACATCGACGAAAGTCCTTGACATCGGCACGAGTTGCAACGAGTAAATTCAGCATCTCCGGTCTGGCCGCTATTTTCGCGAATTCGGCTAACTGCGGCCCCGTCCACGGCGCTCCCGCAGTACCAAAACTATCGACCCGTCTGACAGCATAGAGATTTGTTTTTGTTGACTCGAGCGAACGAAGTCGATGGTACCGAAACGATGCCACTCCGACTATTTGCATTCATCCGCGCAAGGAGAAGCGGGCTGCGAATCCGGCGGATCCGCCGTTTAAAGATGCGCGAGAGCAATTCCGACAAGCTCGTAAACGGCCCGAACGTTTGTGCGAGTGATTTATTTTAAAAGTATATAACAAAATTTAATTCAATTAAACTTTACGATACGATGAAAATCTGCAAATGCATACACGGAGAGAATTTTCTCTTAAAATTTGCCTTGAAAATCATGTAATCGTGGAACAACATCGTGGCATTTTGAAGAACTTTAGAGTTTTTCAAAATTTTACTAGTAAAACGTATGGTAAAATTTCCAAAAACTCACAAAATTCTTGGAAATAACATATCGTCCCACGGTTACACGATTTGCAGGATAAATTTTAAGAGAGAATTCTCTCCGTGTACATAACGTATTATTTTATACATCGAAATCTCCAAATATATTTTACGCGTAAGCTCCTCAAAATGCAAATGTCGGACACGACTTGTAGATACGTCGAGGTCGCACATTTATTGAATTTACTAATTTCATATTTATCGGCTTGGGATTATCTCGGCAAATAATTTAACCATTATTTTGTAAATTTCTATTTTAACGTTACGCAGATATTCAAATTACTTGATTTAACGCGGCAGTTTATTAATTAATAATTTAACTTTACGCTCATTAACTCATTACTTTTATACGCCGTTGCGTTTCAACATCGCAGCGTGGTAATGTAACCGTATTGCGCGCGTAGGCGAGAAGGGGGATCGGCCGGCGCGATTCGTCATTCTGTCAACTACACATTAAGCCCGCTAATTCTTCCTGTGTAGGTGGTAAATGGACTGAAATTATTGCTTAACGTTTCCTCCGCTTCCCGCGAGCGCCGCGGAAAAGTGAATTTCAATTCGATTCGCTCGCGCACAATATCGGCGGGCCCGGTATCGGCAAATCGGAGGCGCGTAAATGCATATTCAGCATCGGCAATTATTCGGCCGATAATAAATCCTCGGTACGCTGACTGCGAAAATTTGATCGGGAACAACACTTTCGCGTTTAAAAACGCCCCGGTGCTATTTTATCGGCCATACGATACGGTATCCCGCGAACGAACTGTCGACACGCTCCGAAATAAAATATTCGGATCATGATTTGTGGAGTCATCCATTTTAACGTTTTCGACACAGTGACGGTAAATTGCTGATTTAGTGCTTGTTCCTGTAAGAAAATTATAGCGTTTGCCTTCCAAAAGGGAAAAAAAGGACACACACGCGCGCGCGCGAGATGATCGATCGCCGTTGTTCCCGCGGATGCTCATCGCGTGGGAAAACAAAAATCGGGAAGCGCAACTTTGCGGAGCAATTGTTTTAGCTCCCAAGAAAACAGTTACTTCTCTCTGACTGAATGTCTATTTCATAGGTACTACGTCTTCTCGGAGGATTCCGGTGCATACGTATCGTTTATAAAAGTCACTTCGCTACCAAATCAAGTAAGAGGAATCGCTCCCGCGGAAGAAGCTGTATATCTCTTATCTCTCAAAACGCGTTTCCAAAGTTGAACTCGAGGCGGGATAAACGCAAACTTTTTCCAGATCGCTTTCTACCGAATGCGCGGAGCATCGGGATCTCCCTTATTCATGCGGCTTGCCTCGTATGCAATCTGGATGACACGCCGGTGCACGGCGACGATAATAGCTTCCTGTGACGGGCAGGATCGCGATGCACGTTCGGGAGCGATTATCAGGCATCGGAGTCGCGTTATAGCGCCGCTGGTCAGTCACAAAGTGGGTCAACGTGGAATTTTGATTGGCTCTTTAAAGCGCAACAGTATACGGACGGGTTGCAAGTTCGTCCGCGAGGCCACCGCGCGCGGAATCTCGCACATGTGCGACCGCTCTTATGGGAGCGAGATTGACGTCATGGCGACGCCGATAAAAAGAAGTCGCGGGCAAAAACGGATCCCGCAAATATCCGAGAGCGCCAAGGAAGGCGTCAGCGGCCAAGGAGGGGGGAGAGCGAGAGCTCATCGAATTTTTTCTCTTCTCGCCTCCGCGTTTCGAGAAGCGAGTGCCATCAACCCTTATCCGGGGCCCCTCACCGGATATGGGTGTTTTTATCTTCGCGCGTCGAACATATGGATGCTCGTTCGGTGCGAAATTTAAATACTGATTTACATTAGAAATACATCGAGCATTAGCCGAGTCGAAATTTTGGCCGTATGTTGAATCAGAGGGGAAACCGCCGAGGGCATTGTGGTATAAAGTACAAATTTGCGGCATTACTGGGCACTGCTAGGTATTTTTTGGGCAGTAGTTTGGGCATTAGGCCCTGCTGGGGCATTATAAAGATAAAATAACATAAAATAAAATAAAACAAGATAAATAAGATAATAAGATAAAGTAATGCCCACTGGGCATTAGTGGGCATTGTTGTACAAGGTTTTGGTCAGCGGTTCTCCCCTCGGTTGACCCTTTAATTCTATTATACAGTAGGACCTAAGACAGTAAAAGAGGTCGAACTGCGAGTACAAAATTTACTCCTACTTTAAAACTGATAGTGTCGGAAATTTCTACTTTTGCCAATTTAGCATTAAAGTAGGCTAAAGTAAATTTTTAGAGTTAAAGATTCAAAAGAGGAGTAAAAAATATAATGTCATCAAAGTAGGTTATTGCTGCTCTATGCAGGTGTAAATTATCCTTAAAAGAGTCAAAATAATACCAAAATGTCGACTCGGGTAATTTCAATAAAATCGACTGTTTCTTTAAAGAGATGCGTTCAATGTGCGGTTATTGAGAAAACGAATCTAACATTATCAACCAGTGCAGAGAAAAACGATATTTTGTGCAAAAAGTGAGGCACCAGTGAAATGTTGCTACGAAGTCCACCGAAAACGTAAAGTGTGCTTTGCAAGAAGAAAAATTGGAAAATCTTGAGCGCGAAATTATAAAAAGAATTCTTGATAATCAGCATACAACAAATACGCGAGATGCCAATTAAAATGCTTTTTGAATGTACAAGAAATATTGTATAAAATGTCTAATTTTGCGCGCACGTTTCTGTTTTGTTTCTTGTAATCTGTGTTATATGGTTATTTTTCTTGTTATTTCTTGTTATCGGTGGACTTCGTAGCAACATTTCGCTGTTGCCTCACTTTTTGCACGTAACATTCTTTTTCTCTTCAATGGTACGTTTTTATATTCCATTGTTGTACATTGCAATAAATTTATTGTTATATAACTACGTAGTTTAAAAATCGTATCTCAGTTTCAACTCGACAAAACCCGAGTCGAATATTTTGACCTCAGTTTAGCCTCGTATAATTTTTGAATCGGGAGCAACGAGGTCGAGCTAAGGTCTTCGTGTCGGAGAAAATATATTTAATTTTTGACCTCAGATAGGCCTGAAAAGAGCCGCTTTCCTTTTAGCAGTAAAGAGGTCAATCCGAGTGTAATCAACAGGAGTTCGGTAGATCCTTTCGGCCTAAGAGATTTCAAAGAGAATGAACTATTTTATTACGTTCTTTTTGCGGTTTAGAATAAGCTTAAACACAATTTTTTTACGCATCTGGGTCTCAAATTGGAGTTTCAAATCGACTCCGGGTCCAAATGAAGACAGAATAGAACAATTGAGGCTAATTCTGGGACGAAATACTCGACTCGGGAAGTCTAGCGAAATAAATAACTGTTCCACACGTATAACAGCAAGAGCATCTCGCACAAATGTATCGCAAAAACCTTTCAGATATTTATCGTGAAAATATTTGAGCGCGATCGGGCGAACTGTAATAACAGCTCGTGAGCTCCGATACAGCAACAACGAATCATGCCGACCGGGTGTGACGTGCGTTTGATAGCCACGTCAAGCTCGCTCCGCCACGCCGCAAGTGCACGATACCTGTCCGTCGTAAAAACGCGCGAGGAAGAGAAGGACGTTTACGCCGCGCGGAATTTTTCGACGCGCGTCGGACAAACTGAACCGCATAAACCGAGCTGTCGTTGCAGAGATCGCGTTCTCTCTCGAGCATTTTCCCGCGTGCGTTTCCGCGACGGCGCCCGGGCAAATTTGTTCGGACAATTCGGCCAGTCCAGCTGTCCTGTCTATTATTCGTATGCCGTATGCGAATGCGCTCGCTCACAGCGGATATTAAATTCCCTCTTGTCCTCTCCTTCTTCTCCCCCTCCTCCTCCTCCTCCTCGCCGCTTCACGGAGACCATGTATCCCGGTTAATTCGGGCACTTTGCCCCGTGATTAAATTCAAATAAACTCCGACTGTCACGGCGGCCGACGCGCTTCTCGCGCGCGAATAACGAATATTTAATGTTTAAGTAATGCCGACTAATACCGCGATGATGACTACGGTCGCACGCGCGGTTTTGCACAAGTGACGCCGCGCGGGACACGTGCTAATGAGATTCGCGTTAAACTGCGAATGATGCCGCGCCGCGCCTCTTTGGATTCGTCAGTTTCCAAAATAAAGTTCCTCGTCACTTCGAACGAATTCTCGGGATGTTCTTTGCGTTTCACCAATATAGAAAGAGGGAGAGACGCAAAATGTAGACCGGGATGAGAATCACACTCGACGTATGTCTGCGCGACACAATTTTATCGGTTCTAGCTATCCTTCGAACAAAAATTTCGATATCGATTACATAGAGCGAGGCGCGAGCGACGCGCGCTTTCGAAAGAGCAAAATTCTGGACACGGCGGAAAAGTTGCGCGTAAAATTGCCATTTACGAAGATCCGGCTGCGTTTCCCAAGTTGCGCTTCGTATTGTTAGCTATTATGTATGTATATATTACGCTCTAGCCCTATCTCATCGCCGTTATTATCCCGCGCGGGATTTTGCGCGCTCACGAATTTCCCTGCCTGACGTTTCTAAGTTGCGAAACACGCGCGTCGTTGCGCATCCGTGACAGGGCGCATTTGAAGGAGCTTCGTGCTTCTACCATGGACTTATGCGGATAGACCGCGCGCTCCGTGAGAGGTTTTGAAGATGGCACAGAGAAAGAGAGAACAATAGCGACCGTAATGTTAGTATATAAGTAGTTAGGCTTAGGTTAAGGTTTAGCACACAAGTGTAGAGATAAGCAGAAGAGAGGAGATGTAATGGTGTCTGTCTAATGCGCGAGTTGGTCTCTCTCACTCTTTTTACGCGAGGGAGAGACAGCATTACGGACGGACTCTGTCTTTCAAATCTTGTCTTCAGCTCGCCCGCATGAAAGCGCAGTCTACCTGTATAAGTCTACGACTTCTAGTTTCTACCTTGATTTTCTGGGGGTCAATTCTGTATCTTGCCATTTACCTGCATCTTGCCTATCTAATATTTTAAACAGGGTACACTACAGTGGAAATGCTAAAAGTGAGTAGCCTTGTCTCTCACTAACCGACTTCTTAGAAAGAGACAAAGCTCACTTTTAGCATTTTCACTATATTGCAAGATACAGAATTGACCCCCTGGTCCACCGGTAGACAAAACGGGGGCGCGAGTCGAACTCTCTCGCACTCCGAGACGATTGGATTGTGTATGACTACGGCTATCACAATTACGGATTTAAGCCTATCGGGTAACTCGTTACGCCAGCTGGTCGATTTGTCGATTAATTTCCTGTCGGACAAGTGGCATGGCTGCGCGCACGGCGATACGAGGAAATCGGATCCGGTTATGCAGCATCGCGTAGCAAATCAGCTGTGTATCGCGTGAATTCTCGCGACTCGACGTGAATCATCCCTACTGCCACTGGCAAGGCAGCGTTTCTCAAAGCTACATCGATACTCGTGCCGCGCGCTCGCTGATATCTGCGATACGACGCAGGGATTTACGATGATTGCAACTTTTACGTTGCTATTGTTTGCCATTCGTCCGATCGGTAAATATACTACCTGCAGTTGCTAGAATTGTTACTGCACGTGCCTTCATCGCGTAACGTAACGTTCGGTGCAAACAATATAACAGTTTATGATTTCTAATTACCATACAAAATAATTTATGTACTGCATTCATCGAAGAGTTCGGAGAAAAAGAAAATGGAACATTTTAACAATAATGGGCGATATTTTTCGTTGTCCACATATTTCGTTTGAAATGTGGTATTTAAAACTTAATAATTTCTTCACGTGGTAATTACGCATATTTCATTTATAATAGTACGCTAAACTGTAAGCGAACGATGAGAATTTGCACGAGAGAAACGTTGAAACATCGCCCGGGCCTGAGAGCGTTAGGATGATCGGAAGATTATGCGAATTCGGAGATATTTGGGTAAATGGAAATTATATTTCAGGAAAGGGACACGACATTTGTTTCAGCCATTTTCCATATCTCGGTCGAGGCTCCAAGATAATCCTGATTTACGGCGTGGGTCATCCTATATAGGGCAGATAGCACAGCCAACTAGACTCCGCCATCTGGTCTGTCGTAGTAAGCTTACACAGGCGAATGGTCGAATACAAATCCGTCCACGTCATTAATCAAGCAACTGTATCGCGCGCGTGTCATTGACCTGAAAAGGTGTCGCAAATTCGACAAAAATCGAAGAGCGAACTGAAAGCCGTCGCTCGATTACGTCCGAATAAAAAACAATTTTGCCACGTTCGACCCGGATACAAGAGGAAAGGAAGACGAAAATTGTTCGCACCTTTCTTTCTTGCATTAAATATTTTCCATACAAATATATATGTGTGTGTGTGAGTTTCTTTCGTCGGGGAAAGAAACAACTTGTAGCCCACTTTCCACTCCCGAATATAACTCGGGAACAAAACCTATCGCAGAAATTCGAGAACGGTATACCGGAAGTGTAAAGACGATCGAAGTTTCAACGACGTCATCTTTATACGTGTACTTTTCATGTTTTATTTGTAATGCCCGACTGAACTTTTATTCTCGATTCATTGACTTTTCTCTTCGTGTCTTTCAAAATTACTCTTCGCATTTATGATCGAAACTATGGATTTGTAAATCAGTTTAAGAGTTTACGAAGTTGAAGAACTTTATTCGAAAATTACTTTTTCGGTAAATTGTTGGTTCGAACTATATTAATGTTAAGCTTCGAATTGTCTTAACCACGTATACCAGAGTCGAAATTTTGGTACTATTTTGACACTTTTAAGGATAATTTACACCTACTTAGCTAATCTACACACCTACATAGACCAGCGATAACCTACTTTGATGACATATTTTTTTACTCCTCCCTTAAATCTTTAATTCTAAAAATTTACTTTGGCCCCTACTTAAAAGTACCTACTTTAACGCTAAATTGGCAAAAGTAGAAATTACCGAAACTATCAGTTGGAAAGTAGGAGTGAATTTTGTACTTGCAGTTCGACCTCTTTTACTGCCTTATTAATTACTCGCACGATTTATATGTATCTAATGAACCTAGTTTCGTTGTACTAGCAGCAGAATAAGAACTCGTCTTTGCTTAGGGGACCAGAGCCATTTGACATTCCTCAGCATCAATTGAAGAAATTGAATGAAATCACGGCGGAAAGAGCTGTTTTATGATTCGCCAATCGCTGTAGCTCGCACGAGCGGAAAGTTGGAGAGACGCTGCGACGTGGATGCTCGCGCAAAGGGCGGCTCTCGCACGACGGTACGGCGCGATGGCCGCGGGCGAATTAGCGTCGGACAATTAGGACAGAGCTAATTCGGCCACGCGGCGGGTAAACCCGCGCGTCAGATCGGTGCACATGCGAAGGCGGATCTGCGTGTTCCCATGGCTCCGCATCCCAATCTCACACACGTGTCCTTGTGGCACGATCCCGGCCTACGCGTGTAACGCGGTTCTCTCTCTCTCTCAACGAAGAGTGACGGCCATAATCGTCGCGCCGTTCTTGTATCTCACACGGCATGCACGTCACGTAATTCTCAGCGCTGTCTCATTTCTTTCGTTTTATATTATATACGCTACATCAACGTAACGGGGTATATTCTTTTTCGATGAGCAAACCAGCGAACGTGTAAATTACTTCCATCCATCGAGAGTATCTGTACGTTGCCTCTCTTCTCCCCCTCTCTCTCTCTCTCTCTCTCTCTCTCTCTCTCTCTCTCTCTCTCTCTCTCTCTCTCTCTCACTATAACTTTTATTATATCTCTTTATCTTTCAGAAATAAAAATATATGTACAATTTACACGATGTTTATTGCAACCTTAATAAACATACGTTTATTTTTTGCGAGTACGGCTCCGCATTGCGAAGCTCGCGAGAAAAATTAAGAGAAAAGAGAAGCAATGTGCGTGGAGTATATGGA
>NW_011967234.1:2548648-2598875 GCF_000949405.1 Vollenhovia emeryi | reverse complement strand
TCTCTCTCTCTCAACGAAGAGTGACGGCCATAATCGTCGCGCCGTTCTTGTATCTCACACGGCATGCACGTCACGTAATTCTCAGCGCTGTCTCATTTCTTTCGTTTTATATTATATACGCTACATCAACGTAACGGGGTATATTCTTTTTCGATGAGCAAACCAGCGAACGTGTAAATTACTTCCATCCATCGAGAGTATCTGTACGTTGCCTCTCTTCTCCCCCTCTCTCTCTCTCTCTCTCTCTCTCTCTCTCTCTCTCTCTCTCTCTCTCTCTCTCTCTCTCGGAATAACATTCGTAAAATAGCTTTAGCTTTCAGAAATAGAAAATTATGTACAATTTCTACGATGTTTATTGCAACCTTAATAACCATACGATTATTTTTTGCGAGTAATGCTCCTCATTGCGAAGCTCGCGAGAAAAATTAAGAGAAAAGAGAAGCAATGTGCGTGGAGTATATGGATACAAATTCGCGTACGTATCCTGCGTAATTTGCGTGAGGAAAATGTATGCTGAACAACGAGGAAATATTCCAGCGAAATAACGTGAAAGTCAAGGAAAAGAAAAGCTCGCGGTGCCGTTAAAGTAACCAACCCGTCTCGAATCGCGGTTAACGTGCATTATAAAAATTTGCAGCCCCACGTCTCGTACAAAACCTACGGAAATATGCGTAATCGCGCGAGGACGTGTAATCGGTGAAATAAATATTACGTAAATAATTTAAACAAGTAAAAAAAGATTTCAAGCCCTTCTGAAATTAATTAAGTTTAAAAGTTAATCCGCTCGAATCCATTGTAATGCAGATCGAAAATGCGCGCGATACAATCGTGAATACGATACAATTTATTATAGAAGAGCGTTTAAGAGAGATTATCACGTGATGCCGGTACACTCGCGGGCAATCAACGTAGCCTTTTCCGATTAATCACAACGTGAATAAACGCGGCCGAGTTTAGTGAATGGACCAATCAGGGGTTCGTTTCTGCGCTGCTTTGCCGATCCCCGCCTGCTCTCGTTAGCCAATTAAACGACATAATTATAGCTCCACTCGTCAGGAGAGTCTCCCAATACGCAACGGATGCCGCCATAACTTTCCTACATTTTATCCCGCGCGTAAAAGCGAGCCGCGCATTATTGATTAGGATAGCTGCCGCAAATAGCGATTATCGATTAGCGCGACATGGAGACGGGCTCCTTCCTGGATCGTTCACGCAATCGTTCGCAGGGATATGGAACAGAGGATGATGGATTTTCAATGGAGCTACGGACATTCAATCCCGCGGAATATTCCGCACGTTTCGCCGCTCTCGAAATTCATTTTCGCCAAAAATGGAACACAAATTTCACGCTATCTGTATGTTCATCTATACAAGCGGCGCGGCGGCGCTACCGTGAAAGCAATTTTTGTATCGGCGATGATGCTTGACACTAGTCGAGTTGAATTTGTCGTTCTTTTTTTTTTCGCTAGAATAACCTCATTCGCGTTTGATAAAGCCGGCGTCAATCCAAAGTAGCTTATCGCGCTGACGGCATTTGCAAGGCTTAGTGACGAATTGGCTTCGCGGATCGAATATCCAGATCGTATGCTCGTATTTGTTTGCGTTTTCTGAGACGATTTTGTCGCTTTTAACGGATTAATATGCATTCAAGCGTAACAGCGAAGTGCATGAGTGAATAATCGGTTTACTTGTATTAAGGGGTCGATGCAGGACATCGACATTTTTTGCAACAATCCGCCGCAACGTAACGAAGTAGAGCGAGATGTCAAATGTAATAAACGATGTCGAAACACTCGAAATTTATGTATTGCCGAAGGGGAAAACCGCCGAGAGCATTGTGGTGTACAGATTTGCGGCATTACTGGGCATTACTAGGCATTTTTTGGGCATTAGGTCTTGCTGGGGTATTGCAAAGATAAAATAAGAAAAAATAAAATAAAACAAGATAATAAGATAAAGGTCCACCTCATCTACGACCGCGGCTACGGTCAGCTGCGGCATTTACCTAACATCGGACTTGCCTCGCCAATAATCGCTCACCTCTTTTCGAAGGGTATGTAATTTCATCGTCGAGTGGACTCGTACGGCATAAAGGGTCGTAAGACCATCAACGAACAGACTACGGTTACGGGAGCCTTTTTGAAACAGCAAACGCTTCGTCGCGCGGAGTCATGAAAATCACTCGCACGGCTGAAATTACTGCCGAGTGGTAATTGCACTCGCGCAATATACTCTACGTCGACACTGAGAATTGTTTGCGCAGCGACTCACACCGTTAAATGATCGCCTGTACCTGTTGTATTACTCGCCTTATCATTAAGCGCATTTAGATGTCGTTGCGTATTCGCAAATAAGTTTCATGCGTTAGCCGACACACGATATGTGTATATCGCAAAGTAAACGTTAAATAACTTTTGTAGACAGTTGCGAAGACAGTGCATTAACCTTTTTGCGACGTTACAAGAACTCTGTGTATATATGCACGTGTTAATTGATTTTGCATGGAGATATTTCGTTCTGAATGTTAACAAAAAATGTAACGTCATAAGATTAACACATTTCCTAATGTGAATCAATTTTGACAATTTATTTTATAATAACACGTATGTATTATAAATTACGCATTGAATAATTGTTAGAACAGCATTATGGAAACCGCGTTTCAAGTCCGCAAGTCGTTTCACCCTCGTTGTTATTCCAATAAGATCTTTACACAGTCCTCGATTTGCAAAGTTTTTTATTCCGAAAAACTAAATTAAAAATTTGAAAATTTTACCAAAAGGAGAAGCGATGTGGAAGAGGTCTTGAGAAACTAAATACGACAGTCGCATATTTGTTTATATAGAAATAGAAGAATGTAGAGAGCAGAATGTATAGATAGAACAAATAAGAAAAAGAACTGAATTAAAAATTTGGAAATTTTACCAAAAGAAGAAGCGATGTGGGAGAGGTCTTGAGAAACTAAATACGACAGTCGCATATTTGTTTATGTAGAAATAGGAGAATATAGAGAGCGGGATGTATAGATAGAATATCATCATCGCGAAGATCTACTTACACGGTGCAGGTATCCGAAGCATAATATCGCAGCAGACTGGCATACCGATCATTTAGTCAGTTCCTATTGAGCATCTCCGTTCCATTTAATTCGACGTTCATCGCCTTCCACTGGATGCAATTACACTCCCGCGCAAATCCGTATGCAGAAAGAGACTACAAACTCAATGCGCGTCATTTACGGGTTTAAGAGAGTCCCTTTCACGCGGACTGACCGTCCGTAGATTCTGCAAATTCAGGGAGACTCGCCCGCCACACTGACACGCCCACGTATTCGGAAGAATAGACGGACTGCCGAAACGACGCGCGCGATGTTTGCATCTTTGAAGGTAACGATCCTCGACCATTTTGAACGTGACGAAAACCTTTGTGAATGTCGAAATGTCGGGTTATCTACAGTCGTGGTCAGAAAGGTTGTCCGATGTTGTACGATAAATTTCGGAAATCCAATCTACCATGCGAGAGATTGTGGCTTTTGCTCACGGATATGAGCAGTGACACATTAATAGAGCAAAGGAATGATATGATGAACGTACGAATATCTATGCTATGATACATACGAAGATTCCGAAAACTTATTGTAAAACGTCGGGCAACCTTTCTCGGCGGGTACTTGATTCTTCTGGCGAGGCATTTTCTAGATTTTCTAGATTGACAAGAGTTCGTCGTACTCGCGATTAATATTACGAATTATGTGCGAATATGAGGTCACGAATTATATGAAATTGTTATTGCAAACTCGAGAAATAAGTTCCTCGAATGTCTCGAATTAGACGGAGAGGCAAGAAGAAAGATAGTTCAAGTTCGTCATCCCAGTTGGGGTTAATTGCCGCGAATAGGTGTTAAGTGGTCCTTTCGCGTCTTGGATTACCGTCAACGAAACCTGCTACTCTCCAGTTATTCCCGTCTTTTCTCGCATGATACCTTGCTTTCTTTATTCGCGAGGATAATCACGTAATGTTTTATGCTGTCTGTTACATCTCTTAATATCCTCGATATAAGAAAAGACGTTGTTTGAATAATCTGTGAATTGTTTCATGATTTATTTAATGATTTAGTAATAATACTATAGTATTTATTAATATATCATTAGTATTATTATTACACTACAATATAAGTGAAAATTATTACTAATGAATTAGTAATATTGGCAAAAAGTAAATTTTGCAGCATTTAATTAAAATTCGTCTTCCGATAGAAAGAGCTTTATTCCGGAATTATCAACAATTGCATCCGGCTGTCTCTTCACAAAGAGCTTCGCTTCGTGTTATCAGGGATATGCAATAATTCTTCGATTAAGGTCTACGGTACTAAAGTCAATGCACAGGGACGTGGTCGCGAAATATTATTATTATTAAACAATTCGATCAACGATCCAAACAAAGGTCAAACGATAGCCACGCCTTGATAATTATTAATAAGTGCGTTTATCTTGTCTCCCGTACAGCGGACAATGGCTACATTCGCGATGAAGCGGGATTCTGTCCTGAAGAATTGCCTCACGACCATTGTTTCGAGCCGTCTTCGCTTCTATCTACATTAACGTTTTATCTTCGGCCGCTCTCAGCTTTCCGCGAAAACTTTTCTTCGCGGACGAACGACCTGCTCTATATTTTCGCTAGCTCCTCGGAGATTGCGATAAAATCTTTTTAAGGTCGTCCTACCACCCGATTGCTTTTATATCTCCAACAATTCTTCATTCACGTGCAGAATGACCCAGAGACCTCGATCTCCATTTTAATGTCATTCGACGGATTTCAAGCTGCTCCTTGAAGAAAATCTCGCGAGAGAGACTATTTATTTGTCATGTTTTAATATTTTAATAATTAAATTACCTCGAGTAAAATTTTCGGTAAATTTACTGAATAATTATTGTAATATCAATTTTCATTTTTCATTGATATTACATTTACTTGTCATTGATATATTATTAATTCATAATACGTTATTTATTTACATACACCCGGTTTCATATATTTTAATATATTCTATTCTTTGTATTTTTTTTCGTTTTTTGTCCTTTTTCTTAAATAGATAATTTTCTCTCGGCAAATTTGACGGTTCAGCGTCGAAAAAGTCGTTTAACTTGTTTCTACCAACACGCACATATCATTTTCATGCCGTTATAGTCGAGGATAGCGAAAAGGCAAACGCTCAAATATTTATTTCCCCTTGACTTGATGTGCCACCCGTGACTTCTTTGACCGAGAAATCCCGTCTCGAGAAGAAATTCTGTCTGAAATAAAAAAACATTAGGCGTCTTGCTTTCGCGCTTTATTTTTAGTTTTCGAGATGCATCGCCTTGCAAGCCGGCACATTCCTTTTTTTTCCCCCTTCTTCTCTTTTCCTCCTATTTTACCCACCACGTCAAACTGAAATCCAAGAGAGCACAAAACAGTTGTATCTCAGATGTAATTCGAGGATTTGCACTCGGCGAAAAATAAACCAGTTGATTGAGGAGAAAGATAGAGTACCTGTGCGATTGGTAGTTTAGTTCTCTCCGAACATAACTTGGGTCCTTTGAGAGTAGAACGGTTTGAAACAACAACGCGCCAAATCATTCGAACAGCAATGCGTGGCTTCTAGCTTGTTTTTAATTGCAATTGTACTCGGATTGCTTCGAAAATTTTTCGATTACAGGGAATGCATTTAAAACCAAATTAAACTGTTCAGAATGCCAAATATTTTTGTCTTACTCGGACAAACACGATAATGCAGGATTCACATCGCGTTTAGAGAAACGTTTTTTAAAAAATTGATTATATCGGCTGTAAATTGTATGAATGGATATTTCCGCTATTATTACAAAACGATTCATTTTATTGCTCGTGAATTCATCTTATGCGCATCCGAGTATCGATATGACTTGGATTTCAGCGAAACGATGCAACAGAAATGTGCTTCCAATCGAAAGCATCGCAAAATATTTCTGGAAATCCTTCAATATCGTCGTTGTGCGTCGATATTGCTAAACTCGAGCAGACGGCCTTTGATATTTCTTATTTTCGAAATAACACGCGTCCCTCTTTCTCTCTTATTCTACCGCCGTTTTTCATTCTTCTCTCCGGCTCTCCTATTAATTCCCGTTCCTGTCTACTGGTGCGCATCAACGAATGCAGACTCGCTAATGAGACGAATGAAGTAATAAGAATTCCCCGCCGTCGCCGGTCTTCGTCGAGACATCCAATACGAAAAACATCATAGCTCACCATAACGCACACAGCAAAAAGTATATCTCTGCGACTGCACTCGTCATTTCAATTATTCGCCGCTTTTTACGCGCGACAAGAAATTCAGCAGTAAATAATACCATCATAACTCGCAAAATAATAAATGTTAGAAAAAGTTGGGCCCAAGTCTATCCCGCCTGCGTTAGAGTTTATCATTTAGCTCTTTATTATTCATCAATTTTCGTCAATTGATATTTTTTATCCCGATTATCGTGGTATAATTACTACGAACGGCTATTTAATCGATAATCAAAGCGCTCGTTTATTCGATGACATGGGTTTAGTGCATGTGTATTATCGTGAATTTGATTGCAGATTAGAATACATTCCGACCAATATTGATATTTCATTCCGTGCGTACCTAAAATTGATTGCGACAAAATTGATGGGCGAGACCGACGGGTCCTGTTTATTCCGTTAACAGGATCTACTCCGCGCACAGATAATGCCGTTGTTATCCATTACCGGGTGGCTTTTACATTATATAAATGCGGTAATCCTGACCACAAAACTGTATTCACGCAAGAAGGATGGACTCACATCGGGTTTACCAATTGTCGCACTTAATGGTACGCGAATGGATTATTTCATCGTACCATAAATACTTCGTCTGCCGTGGACTGTTGCGAGCCTCGATTTTGAGATTGTGCGTAACAGGACGAGTTTTTCTTCATTAAACGTGACGCAAGGAAAAGGTGTTGTGCTACGTGCGTAGCACATCTCCCGATGACACTAACGACAAGATACCTTTTAACTCAGATAACATTTATCTCATTCATGTTTAAATATTACTACGTCACTCGTTTCTCGTTTTTCTGTGAACTTAAGACTGGTGAAAATATTTGTCGTGTTAATATTAAAAGTAAAAACTAGGTCGAATCATTAAAGACTCTGAAAAAATTAAAAGAGCTTTAGAATATGTTTTCGTATTCGCTAAAAGATAAAAAATTCAACGACGATTCTACTAAACATTTTGTCTTGACAATAATTACGTTCGGCTCGCATGTAAGTTACAAGTGGAATAGCAATTTGTCAAGAATGTATAAGAGTTGTATCAAACAGAACACGTGAAAATCCTGCCACATCTATTGGCTCGGCCAGGAATTGAAGGATGCATACGAACTCTGAAGATCAGAGGGGTAAAAGCAAGAGGAATCGTGGAGAGGTGCACGTCTCATCTCCACGCTTTCGGAGAGTGCATATTCGGACTATATGTAGCCGGAGGCACGCCCCCGTCTCGAGCCGATGAGTTTTTAATTATATCGTAATTGGAAATGTGATTATATGACGATTAACGGAACGGGGGAGCAAACGACGACGATGCCTCCGACGATGTCGAATAATTCAAGTGCCGATAATGCTGCGCTAACGAAGATCGCATTAACCGAAATGCTAACACGATATATTAAACCTATGGCGGTACATCTTTCAGATAAATTATGATGTCTTATTTATATTTTAGATGTCATACGTTGATATGCAAAATTTTTTAAATTGGAAAAAGAGACAGCTGTGGAATGACGTGTAACCACACAATGTGCTTGCATCATAATATAATTCGATGACCTATAAAGCAGAAATTAATTCCCCACGAAATTTTAATCGAGGATTGCGGCCCGATCGCAACGCAAAGAATGCGAAAGCAAACATGGCAAGACACGGATAACCAAGAAATACCTCAAAGAGCGGCCTGGCGATGAATCGCGAACATGAAATCCATTTTCAAGTCAATCCCGCGTTGGCAAATTCATACGTCGCTCTCGAGAAAATCCCTATCGAGAGTCCCGGGAGCGTCGAAAACACGGTCGCGCGAAACTTTTCAATTACACGTTAATTGGAAACGAGATTACCGAGCGGTTAGTAAATCGCCGTGGCATCCGGGAAGACGGATCGCTGCATCTTCGACGGAATTCCGTTAACGATCGCGGGATGAAAACGTAAGCGGGGACGCCGCGGGGAAAGTTCCCCCTTGTTCGGTAACTCATCAGACATCGACCCGACGTCGAACGATGGTTTTTCGATAACAGGAGACCCGGTGATCCTTACAGGGGCGATATCGCCAATGGCGAACATTTTTATTCCGCTCTCATTTGAATCGTCGGACAATCATTTTCGTCACGAGGAGAGCGCGAAGCGATTTTATTGTCCGTTTACTGGCAACCGCAATTCGCCCGAAAGGGAAAACGTTGGTGCGACTCCACGCAGGAATTCATATTTCTCTCGCTGCGTTAACACACAAGTCAAAAAAATAGAGAAAATAGAGATAGTAGTAATAAATGATAGAAACGGCTGAATTTATAAAACAAAGTGTAATCACTGGTATAATTTTAGGAAAAGATTCGAATTGAGAAAAGTTCGTTAAACGTATATGTAAATATACAACACGTGTAAAATAGCTACAGGAAAGTTTCATTATAGAAAGATATAAATATTATATTACTTTTTAATAATTAATACAATATTTATATATTTGCGAGAGATTAATAATTTACGTGTATTCGTTATTTTTAGGGAAAGAATTCGAGTTAATTGAGGTATTTCACATAAAATCCAATAGCAAGGTATAGAAAATAGCTGAGAGGAATCTTTCCTTTTTAGAAAGTTATAAATAATGCGATGAATAATTAATGCGAAAAGTCAATGCTTCTCTTTACCAGCATCGGAAATACTGGTCTAAAACGGATGTTTCGATTGCAAGATTGTTGACCGCTTGGACGGGATTTATTCGACGAAGTGGCAGGCTTGGCCGTTCTAGCCCCGTTAATGTGCTCCGTTTATTTTGGGTGTTCACCACGTCCATTCTTGACCGCCTCTGCACGCCCTCGAATAACCGCGGAATGCAGTTAAACGCTTTGCGAATTTCGACCGGAGTATCCATGGATAAAGTTCTAAAATCCACATGCAAATCCGCGATTAAAATTCCTGGGAATAATTATTTGCGACTTTTGCCAATCATTCGGGATAAAGTTTACTTCAAATGATTTCCTTAAATTTACGTATAAATTAACAAATTACGTAAAACAGACATCTCTAATCGTCGTCAAATGATTAAATTAAGAAATTAATAGAGGACGTTTTGACGAATTTAGTCTGACGCTAGAAATACGAACGTTCACGAATGATTTAAATATACGGAATTGGCCTGCAGCATTAACAATGTACCAAAATTACAATGACATATCCAGGGTTGGGAAGTAACTCGTTACTTGTAACGAAGTTACAGTTGCAGTTATTTTTTATGGCAACTCTAACTTAACTTCGTTATTTTCTCTCCGTCTGTAACTGTAACTTAACTTAGTTACATTTTTTCGATAACCAGTAACTAATTTAGTAGTTATATTAATAGTTACTTTATATATATTTTAAACCTCCATAGATTGCATTAGGCCTTGCATCTGCGCACAAACGCCTCTATCGATCCTTTGCAATTCAAATGCAGATTTGATATTTTTATTTTCATCGCAAGAAAGTAAGTGCAATAACGATTCGTTACTTTTTGAGTAACTGTAACTGCAACGCGTTACCTTACAGAATTGATAACTTGTAACTGTAACTAGTTACATATTTAGCGAAACAACTGTAACTTGATACTTTTATAAAGTAACTTTCCCAACCTTGGACATATCTGAACTGTCTTTTTCTTGCTTTATTTTTCTTAAGTGAGAAATATCAAAGTCTTTCTTTCCCGGGAAGCACTTAGTTATTCATATACGATCGAATATTGTGCTGAAATAACTAAGTCCTCGCGCTTCTGAATTCCGAACAATCAAAGCTCGTGCCGAGCATCACTTTCCGTAGTTCGCGACTTGCAAAGATGGCAGAGATATCTGTGCGTGCGTATCTCTCGGAGCCCTCGGAGGGCGAAGTTCACGATCGGGGAGGAACGCGCGTTCGCCGAAGGGAAAGTAATGCTCGTATGTGTTCAGGACGCGTAGTAGCAGCGCTCTGTGCAGTCGAGTGCGGGAACGATGACACACGCCCAATATAAAATGCACGGGTGTGTATACGCGCCGGTCACACGCTCACGCACGCGCGTGCGGAGATGCGTGCACGGAGTTAGCGGCGCGCGTTACATCTCGAGATTGGTACACTGGGCTGATTCCGCGGCGCCTCTCCGTCGTAATTTAGGGTCCGAATCGCCGTAGGTATCGATCTGAAGAAGTTACCGAGGAAACCTAACTGACACGTGACTCATTTGTTCGATTCCCACCCCGGGACGGATTCTCTCGCGAGGTGAAGAGATGTCGGCCCGAATCGGATTGAATGATAAAAAGCGATAAAAATTCCAGCGGGTAAAACCTTTGAACGTAATTGTTGCGAGAGCGAAAGAAATAATAACTGTTAGGGAATTAATTTAATCCTTCGTAAAAATAAGAATGTTATTAAATTATGAAGCTAAACGAGCTCGGTAAAAATCTTCTGCTTTTCCCCGTTTCTCTCTTTTTTTCGCATTTTTAATGCTCAAACAAAGATTAATTATACCAACACAGTGTGCAGATATCGGCTACAATTTCACTCCTCTTCTCCACTTAAAAAAACTCAATATTCATCGCGGTTATCGCTCTCGTGATAAATTGACGTTTTATTATGCAACACGTTCCTTTCTTTTTAATGAGTACGTTAATATTGCGTTGTTAATTATGCACGGTTTTTAGATATACAGTGCAATTTAATATCGTTACAGCAACATATTAGTTGCTATTACATTTATTACGGCACAGCAATGATCATTGCGGGCAACGGCGGGCGAAAACGCGCGAGCTAAATGCCTTCCATTGTGAGGCAATTGGATAAAATTTTTTTCCTCTAGAGACATACGTAATAAATTACGTATTGTAACATTGCCGACCATATCTCGTAATATTCAAACGCACGCGGAAATAGTTCGCACAATGCGCGGCGTATATTAATTCCTCGGGCGATCTTCCCGGAACGGCGTGCCAGTTCAAGTATTTAATGAGGCCCCCGTTTAACTACTCTCGCATTAATATACATTCTAAAGTTCAGACCGAGATACATATCGCGGTCATCTTAAACGTGCGTAGTAAATCATTCAACGCGCCTGTTTTCAGTTCTGATTTGACGTTCCCTTTGAGCAGACTCGCGCCGCGCGTTCTTTGTTCCTATCGCGCCCTCGATGCGAGCTGACAAATCTGAAACGAAGGAGAGAAAACCCCGGAGAGATGCGGCTTCGGCAAGACAACGATAAGCTGCAATTAGTAAAAATATCGAGATACAAAAATGTTCGGCGCGTCTCGCCGCAGTTACTCGTTAAAAACTTCCGATTGAAATACCGGCTTCGCCGATACTCGAATCCCGATTTAACAGAAATGGCAAGAATACGGAAGAATACGGAAGTATCTTTGCATTTAGCCCCCCCCTGTGCAGCAGCTTACTGCGAATATATTCGCGTCGGGGGAAAAACGAACACGACCGGATCGATTTGCGAGGGAGCTTGCTTGAGGGAATTCCTCTGAGTCACTGGTATTGATCTTCGCTACCATAAACTCAGGTTACCGCGGCCCTTAAGGATAATGGAGGAAATGTGTACTGTCGAAAACTTCGATTCAACGTAATATTTAGTTATGGTTGAACTATCCAAAGTCGTAACGATCGCTACGCCCGTTTATAATTTCCGGAAAAAATAAGTTTCGAATGCGCGTCCTGATGTAAATATATTGTTCGTTAAAAAAATCGAGCAGCGCGATTTATTTTCACGTCAGAAAAATCAGAGAATTTAATTCCCCCGCAAAAAAAACCAACGTGAAACGGAGATGCACATTAACATTAATACAGCTTTATATATTACAATATTATATATAATTCTAGAGGTTTAAACGACCAGCGTGAAAAGTCGGATGAAAATGCAATAAAATGTCCATTTTACAGTATTCAGTTTGCAGTTTATTTAAATCTCGAGCAGGAGAATAAAGACTCGTCGTGTTAGAAGTTTAATGAACCCGGCGAACGATTTGTTTTGTTCGCGCGGCACACTGAAAGTCCCGAGAATAAACGTATTATTCTTTTACCCTTTGCTCAATAATTTCGTCTAATTGCACGTACGTCCACACGCGCACGCTCTTTTATTCCCAGCTTGCTTCTCGTGTCGTAAGAAATTCAACGCCGGCAATCCCGCGATCGCATAATCCATTTTGCAGCGGGGTAGCGTGCGCGAGTTTAAGAACGCGTGCGTCTAGCGTATTAAAGCGTCGCGCGGGGAAATCGCTCGCGGAAATCGGCGTTTCGGAAACCGCGAGAGATCGATCCGTACGTCTGTATTTCACGAGCGAGATTTCCGTAGGAAATGCGATAAATGTACCGCGACTTTTGTGGCAGTCCCGCGGGCGTGCAAAAATATTACGTAGCGTACGCGAGAGTTCATCGCCCTCCGCGCGCACTATGGAAACCGAGGGAAATCGCTGACCAAAATCTTGTACAACAATGCCCACTAATGCCCAGCGGGCATTACTTTATCTTATTATCTTATTTTATTTTATTTTATCTTTATAATGTCCCAGCAAGGCCCAAACTAACGCCCAAAAAATGCCCCAAAAACGCCTAGTAATGCCTAGTAATGCCTAGTAATGCCCAGTAATGCCGCAAATCTGTACACCACAATGCTCTCAGCGGTTTCCCCTTCGATGGAAACATATGACGAAAACGATGCGCTCGCATTTGCACGCCAGGGTTATATTAAGACATTCAACGTAACTACAGAATGTTACAGGAATCACTGTCAAAACTAAACGTTTCGAAGTAAAATTCTGGCATCCACGTATTTCGCGCGAACGATGGAAATCTCAGGTGAAATTTTGTCAATAACCGGCGCGGACTTCACATGGTTTAACAAGATTAAATCAAAAAAAGATTTATGCGCTGAACTCGTAAGTTGCAAAGGTAACAAGATTAAATTTCCACTAAAAATCACCTGAACATTTATCAAAGAATGCCTGGGTAATACGTCACGTCTGTTATATTAATTATTGTAATTTGTGATGATATTTAACGAGGAAATTCAACGAGAAAAAGCTTGGTAATGCATATTTAATTTCCGGATTTAAATGAACTTTATTCCGCTTGTATTATTGCATTTATGACTCTGTTATTTGCATTCCCGTATTTGCGCGCGTACAGCATCTCGACAAATAAATAAAATAATTACAAATTTAATAAATGCCTGTTGTACATGTTTGCCGCGCGTGCACTTTGCTCCGTCATAAGCGAGTTACACGTTGAACGTCGTCCCGAATTGAACGCGATTTGCTCTGCCACAAGAGCGGGCCATAAATCAACAAAGTCGTATAATTTGCACCTAGCATCCGAATGCGCCTGTAATCTATCTCGCAATCGGGGTTACGAGCGAGTAGAACCGAGTGTGAGAGATATCTCGTGATCAAGGACCGTAATACGTTGGATACGAGTCGAGCGGCTCCTTTCGTCACGTGTCACGATTCGAGGATACGTTCCGGACGATTTGCGGAAATGGATGAGAATTCGGGGCAAAGTCCTCCCGAACGGACGCGCTAGCGTCCTGGAATTTGCTCTACATTTGCACGTATGCTGGGCGTAGATGTACGCGCAAGTCGAATGCACGTCTTGCGGTTCTCAATCTAGTGTCTTCCGGAACGACTCTGAATCTGCTCATTGCGGATATTAATTCTGACTTTACAGCACTTCGAAGAGACTCGAATTTCCCGGCGGATAAACGTCAGATTTACGTTTAACATTTATGCTCAACTAGCAACACGTTGAATACGTTAAAATATCAAACCGCTAAATATAGTAGATCATTTTCCTTGAATACATTCGCGTATAATTTTCGTACGAAAAAAGCTGCCGTTAAAATTGAACTCGCAGGCAGTCCCTGAGACAGGCGGTATTGAAAGCGCTACCTCGGGAGAAATAATGGCTAATGAATAGAGCGAGGCGTAGAATAATTCCTTGTACGAAGACAGCAGTGAGGTATTGACGTCAGACGCCACGTACGTACTTCGCGTGTATCAAGAGATACCCAGGTACACGCCGATACGGTGTACCGTATGCGTCGGTATACGAAATTGATACGAAACTCGACCGTCGCGATCGATTGATATCGATAACGTACTTGAGTACCGAGGTTAAAAGGACTTTCGAGTTTATGTGAGGACCGCCAAGATTCGCCTCTGCATCTCGAGAGCGGTGTATGTACAGTCGTAGTGGGTTTATAGGCAACAGCGATCCTATATATCGTAGCGACGATAAGGGTTTTGATATTTCCCTACAGTATCCTAGCAATTAACTGACGTTGCTACAAATAAATAACTTTCGCGTATATCATTATACATATACAAGTTAGCTAGAAACTTGCAATTTATACCAGATTTTATACCAGATGCACGCGCACAAATAAAAAAGATATAATTAATAAAACAGTTTTTCCTTTACGGAATATGGGCAATTATTTTACCTCAAACGCGCTTCTCAATTCTCACGCGAGTAAACGTCTGTTAATTAAAAATCTTTTTTAATATCGCCTCCCTCGGACGCGCATTATAAATTTATCTAAATGTTAACGTCCGCTGGCGCAATGTGAAATTTGCATGCCAGTTCTTCGTTCTGGTGTCACCGTTAGCATCTTCCAACCGAGTGTAATGATTATAAACGCGAAGGCGTGCGGAGGAGTGGTAATCTACAACAGTATTAATTAAATTCACCTTCGCGTATATGCATCATTGCAAATGTTCCGTGATGCTGCCTCGCGCGCGAGATAATTACTATCTCATAAGCATGGCTTGTCTTGCTACGTAAAAATAAGTGTTATTTGCATGATAATGGGACGTTACCCGTATTTCTGGGTTACAATCCTCCGCAAGGACGCTCGCGAGAGCGAGTCTGTAAAACGATCCCGTAATGAGAAGATATTCCCGGGATGCATAAACTCGCAACATATTATACACGAGGATACCGTGTAATCAGATGTATATTCTCGCCAGCTGGCATTTTAAATTGATACTCCTGTCAACCCATTATATCCCCCCCCCACCCCTCTCTGACTTTCGTCCACATTTATATCTCACGATCTTCTTAGAAATCTTCAAGTAAAACCAAAGCGCGAAACAAAATGAGAAGATTAATTTAATCCCCACGAGTATACATTTTCTGGATTTTAATCTCAACTGCTCTTCCACCATTTTTCTACCTATTATTGCGAGAGAAATCTTCGTTAACATTCGATAATCCGACTTGAGAATCAAGTCCAGGCGTCGTAAGGGCGAGCCCGTACCACCGATAAGAATCGCTATCTACTTTTTCACTGTCCTCCGTGTCCTTTTTTCTCTCCTCATCTTGTACGATCTTCTGCTAAGAATAGACGACGGTCTTGCTCTAAACATTTTTTCCATCTGGAACGACACCGATCGTCTTCTTTTCGAAAGTTCGTTTTGATTGCGTACGGCGCGCTACCTTATAAATAATTTATTCCATACAATTCGACCTCGAAGGCGTGCTCCTTCCTGATAATCACGTGAATGTGTTGGCCATCACCGACAGGTTCAGCAATGTTCGTCATTCGTAACTCACTAGTTTAGAGACCATTGTTAGAAATGTACGCAGTACAATGCAGTTGTGTGACGAGCGCAGAGAGACCGGGCTCGCTGGTGAACGGACGCTGAACGGAAATGTTGCGGCCTTATATGCGCTGCATTGTCGTCGAATTACGGCTTTATCACCATTGAGCCGGGCGTGCGGCGACTCTTCGAACATCCTGTATAGCTGAACAAATTACCCGAATTTGATATTACGTTCGTGCGCTATTATCGCTCCAACAGCCGCTCGAGCGAATATTTTATCTCCATTTCGTTTGAATATCTCGCCACAAAATGATATTATATATATACGACAAATGTATGATAGGATAGTTGCAATCAGTAACGCAACGCATAAGATAAAAAGTGTTATTAAAAAGATATCATAAAAGCCGTCTTAATTTGAAACTCAGGATCCTTGTGATATTAATCTAAAGGGATAGTTTTTCGAACTTTTCTGAAGATGATAAAAAGACGCAGTGTCAAAGTGGTCTATACGATGTGCATTAGATAAATAATAAATACGAGTAGCATAAAAATAAAATTCTCCTTTTCCCACTCTCCAAAATTTGTTTAAAAAGTTGTTCGTGCGTACAAATATACAAGGGTGGGTTGAACAGTTTTGAGCCTAACATATAACAGAAACAATTTTTTTCGGTCAAACCCACTTTTTCAGCGATGCTCCAACCGCTTTAACCCGTACAAATAATAGTTGGCGTCTTGCTGTGCAAAATAGGCATCTACGGATGCTATGACCTCGCTTGATGAAAATTTCTGTCCTTCGAGCCAAACTTTGAGTTTAGGAAGCAGAAAAAAGTCCATGTTCGCGAAAATACTAACATCCACTGACACAAATGACTGTCGTACAACAACTGAGAGTTCAGAATGGCTGAAATTTTCAGAGATATCCTTCAAAGCATGTACAGTCGCAGTACTGAAGTGGCGACGACAAGTAATGCCATCTTCATGTTGAGGCTCAAAACTTTTCAACCCACCCTCGAATTGTCTGCACCATGGAACCGCACATTTGGCTGAATTTTGAAAAAAGTTGGAAACCGTATATTTTACTATCGAGTCACAGTACATCGAAGAGAATATTGGACTTTAATTTGGAATATTCTATTATGAATCTGCCAGAACGTTGGTTTCAAAGAGAACAGAGGCTTCCTTTCTGGAAGATGGTAGGAGAGCTTTGGAATTGCTCGCGACAAAGAAGTGGTTGACCCGGATGGACGCTTGAGCCGTGGTAATTTGAGAAACGTAAGTCATTGTGAAACATCAGTCGTATCGGGAAACCCTTCTGTTCCCATCAGACGTCGCCGCTGATACCAACGACAAAATGTCCGACGACGATGCGGTCGATCACCGTACACGGCACGGTGTATTAAGTGAATAATCCCCCGGCACATGCCCGTAATTCCCTCATCTGTCGAAAATGCACCCGGTGCACGTATATCCTGTTACGCGTTTAATGCCGCGTGTAGCGTATAGCGGCAAAGCGAAATGAGTGGGTCAGATGGTTTGTAGAATTGCAAACAATACGCCTCAATATCCCGAATCGAAGTGATGATTGCGAGCCCCGCATTGGCGGTTCTCACGTTCTTAATCGAAAGCAGTTACGTCGTAACGAGAGATAACATTTTTAGATTATTATATACTCGAAATTGTCCCACTAAGATAATTTGCTAATAAAAAAAGTATCATATCTTTAATATGTTAGATCTTTTATCGAACTATCCGTGTGGCAATTCTAAAAATAGTTTAAAAAATAGTTTCCTATGTGTGTTTCAAAATCGTTCGACTTATTCATATCTATCCCGTCTTTCTCAATTATTTTTTCATAAAAATCCTATATTTTTCCGTTAAAATTGAGTCAATTTTTACCTTTATTATTAGGATACGTCATTATTTGATTATTTTAATAGAAACCGTCCGGCTTATTAAGCGAAGATCCGCCCTGTGTTCAGGTTTAATCCACGTCAGTAACTCATAGTGAACCAACCTTCGCATACTCTATACTACAATCTTGCTTGCCTGTGTCTAATTGTAAGTAAAGGCTTAATCGAGAAGACACTGTTCTACCTGTTCTCGATACTTTGAAATATTGTTTGCCTTTCGTGTAAACTTACAGGCGCGCATCGTCTCCCGACACGTCGGTCGTAAATTTTACACGAAAGCGCGATGCAGATATGATCACCTCTTAATAGCAAAAAGCCGGAGGTGTTTCTGGGAAAATGTATGAGATTCAAGGCGATTTTATTGGGACAATAAAGCGTGCGCCGGTTGCACGCGTATCCGCCCGGCGATGGAAAGTCGATAAACCGTCGACGGAGGCAACGAACCTGACGTGTGAGTCATCATCGTCTAGGCGCTTTAACGCTCGCTAAATCGAGCACCTTCATCTGGCAATGCGCCGCTTTCATTCAGCCGTGCCTCGTCATTAAGAGGCGCGCCGTCGTAAAAAAGCGCGCGCGGCTGCCAAGATTTTCGAACGTCAAAAACGAAACCCCGCACATGTGAGAAAACACATTCGCGTCGACCCACTTGGAACTGACCAATCCCTCATGGTCTCGGTAACGTCGCTAACTTTTTAACATAACTGCAACATTAAATTACGCGCGGTATACGCGCTCGAGATATTTTTCAGGGGGCCTTTGTTTCCTGGAGCGCAAAATCAACCGTTAGGTCGTCGCAAAAAGGTCCTCTATATTTGCTTCATTTCAAGTTTGCAATTTAATTAACCGCTTGCGAACGAACCATGGAATCGAGCGCCGTGCACCGAGCGTATCTTTGAGATTTCATTTCCTGTCGTAATAAAACTCAATTCAACGACAAAAGTAACTTGGGGGGAAAAAAGCCCGCGAAGTGAGTGTGCTTTTTACCGGGAACTCTCGGTGATAGAGCACGTTGATTGACAGAACGATAAATCGAAAACATCCTCGCCAGGGCGGGCATTTCGCTCGTCGATCTAGTTAGGTGCTTGATGAAGTTGCCGAATCTATTCGAGGCGTCGTTCGACATAGAAAAATAAACATCCACGGGGGAAATGAAGAGAGTCGAATGGAGGAAGAACGAATAGCACTTAACTCCAAGTAGCGAGCGTGGCGCAGTGAGTACCAAGTAATCAGCATTAAGTCAAGAAAGCAGGGAGCAGGGAATTGCAGTGGTACTTGAAGCGTCATGCAAATTTGCACGATTTCGTGCTTCATATCTCGGGTCGTTAGTGGAACTTTCAAATGGAACGAAACACGTCCTTTTTATATTTTTAATCGTTATAATATCATCATCGTCCGGACATTCGGATGCTTGAATTAAAAATTTAAAAACCTTACTACCGTGTACGCCCATTACGTATCGCAGCGCAGTTTAATAGAGATTGATCGACGCTCGGAATCGCGCAGCACGCTTCATTTGTAGCAGCGCGCATTTTACCGATGAGATCTTAAAAATTCAGCAGGATAAAAAGCTCTGGCAGCGTTTCGCGTTTTTGTTTTGAAATTTCATTAAAGCGCGAACGAGCATGAAAGATAAATTGAAGTTGTTTTGGGAAGGACGAGCGAGATCTCTCCCGCGCGATCTCTTTTTGTACCTTATGCAGTGCCAGAAAGCCTCTCGTGTTATTTCAGTCGGCTAAGCGAATTGCCCGGGGCTCGGAAAGCCGGGGAAATGAAGAAATTGACTTCGATGTACTCTTCAATTGACGGCATGAAGGGCAATGCCGCCGGATGCGAACCAGCGCTGCATGTCGGTAAAGAGATAGCGACCCGAGAGCAACACAGGAAACCAGAAGCTAATCGTTTGATTAGGTGTATCGTCGTGCGTAGATACGACTTTAAAGTGGCATTCTGCGAGAATACATTCATTCCGTAGATTGCTAAAACGTGCTAACGATTACGAGCGTGTCATAGAAAGATTTCGTGTTCACAACAATTACTTTAGGATTTTCAAACGGGAATTTTAATAAAAACAGATCGCTTGTGTTATACAACTTTGATTGCGAGATGTAAAAGTTGCTAGTACCAATATATTCCTCAATATACACGGAGAATATTTTCTCTTAAGATTTATTCAGAAAAAATATGTAATCGAGGGACAATACGGCCTTTCGAAGAATTCTATTAGAGTTTTTGGAAATTCTGCCATACATTTTACGAGGGGGAAACTGCTGAGGGCATTGTGGTGTACAGATTTGCGGCATTACTGGGCATTAGGCCTGGACATTATAAAGATAAAGTAATGCCCACTGGGCATTAGTGGTCATTGGTGTACAAGATTTTGGTCAGCGGTTTCCCCCTCGACATTTTACCAGTAAAATGTATAGTAAAATTTTAAAAAACTCTCATAAGTTTCTTCAAAATGCCATGTTGTTCCACGATTACACGATTTTCAGGGTGAATTTTAAGAGAAAATTCTCTTCGTGTATATTTATCCACAAAGTAGCATCCCGTAGTAATCTATAAATGATTTATAAAAATTTTTTCCTTCAAATATATTTGAGAAATTATACTAAATTAATACATACAATTACGGAATACAATGTAAATCTCCATTGGTATTATTAATCTGATAGAATTTTTTAAATATAAACATACAACGTACAATGTATTTTCCACGTACGAGAACCACGGAATTTCATTATGTGTCTCCTAAACATGTCTGTAAACTAAAGACTGCGGATTCGCGAGCGTAGCAGCGTCGCGCTGTCGCGAGAAGTCGGGGGAAACGATCAGTCTCGTACGAAATCACGAGACGTTGCGAAATTGCGGTGCCGAAAGCAGATAACAAACGGATAACGAGACGCCGCCGAAAGCGTGGCGAACTTTGCTCTGCGGCATGAACAAATAGATCGGCTGGTTTAACGCGCCACCAACGCGGTGTGCCGTCTGTCATGCACCACCGTCTACCGAAGATAATTCCGTTGCACCGCCGCGGGACACGCGAATTTGCGTGGCAGGAGGAAAACGTGGCAAATACACGGGAGTTGTTGCACAAGGGGTAAGCCCGTGAATAATAACCCCGGCGACGGGATGTCGCCGCGCCGCGGAAAAAGAAAGAGCCGGATCTGACGGGATGTAAGTGGAAATCGCGATTGCGAATCAGACGTGAATGCACGCTCGCTAGGTGGGACGTTTACCAAGATTGAGGTCTGAACGACGTCGAGAATAATGGGCGCCTACCGTTAGCGGGAGAGGATAGAAAGTTTCTCCTTGCGTAACTCGCCGAGATCGTATCGAAGAAGTGGATATCGAAGGCAAATGAAATCATCGCGGGCTACGAGTTGAAATTAAAAAAAAAAAAGAGGAGGGGAAAGAAAAACTCGCAGCGGGATGTAATTCCGAAGGAGAGAAGTCACATGAAAATTTATAACTAAAATTGCAATTTATAAATTTCACGAGTTTATAGCGCACTAAACTTTTCATTTTGATTAAAGGTATTTCATTAAAGTTTCGCTGCTTCAGTATGTTTAAGCGAGTTTTACTAAAAACATCACTCTCGCGCCGAGAGGATCGGGGCGCCTCTTTTAATTGGACTTTTTTCCTACACTTTTGAAACCGCACAAAAGGACGCAAGGTAAACGCTGCCGAAAGCAGAATCGTGTCATGCGCTCGCCAAGGTTTATGTACGTTCAAGCGTGACCGCGGAGATAAGCGGGCATTTGCGACGGTGCATTGACCTGTGCCAAATCGCAGTACCGATAAGAGGACCAAAAGTCGCTCGTTAACGATTAGTGGCTCGAAGATTTATCGCCGCGGATCTTGTTTGCAACCGCAAAGCTATTACGCTGATATGCATCGCACCGGCAACACGACGACGACACTGTCTCGCAGTGACGCCGCGCTGGCCGGTCACTTAGTGCCTCGTATGCAATTATGCATATGCAATTCAAGGGTACAGCATGAGAACTATCCCACGGATAAGGGTTATCATCGCTGCGACCGGGATCAAGACCGTAAATAGCCTGTAAGAGACCTGCTCGAGCTCGTCGCCCTTTTTAAAACTTTATTACTTCACTGAGAGAAATGTCCGATTAAATATAATTGGATAATCCAATTACACAATAACAAACGGATATATCCGATGAAAAAAGTGATCAGTTTTTCAATCAAATTTCATCCGTAACTGCATTTCAGCGGATAAATTTCGTCGGATGTATCCATCATTTAATCGGAAAACTTAACCATCGGAAACACTGTTTAATTGGTTTATCCGATGAAAATTTTTCTCAGCGTTCCCGTAATGTTTTAACGTCATATCACTTTTAATTAATCGACAGTCACTGACGATTGTATTACGCCAGTATGCGAATTATTAAGGAAAAGATTAAAATACCATCTATAACAAAAAATTTGCTATGTATCTACTACATTAGCTGCTGGACAAAAAATTGTAATTTAAAGTTGCCACAGTTAATTTTACTTTAGGTATTCTGTACTAAAAGATAGTTTTTTAGATATTGCGTGTTCCTTCATCAATCTGACATAAATTTTCCTGATAACAATGTGTTGTCATTTTGTCTTTAGAGAATTACAATAAATCACGAAGAATATATATTGCTATATCCGACAACAATTTTCGTGATTCCTCCAAGTTATCGCAATACATCAATTCAGTGATACATTACAGCAAACGTGTTTGCAATCCGCGTGTGGATAAGAATTATTGCTTCCACTATGATACACATACTAGGAGCGATAAAACAACCGTTGAATTCGCGCGACGACTAGAAATCTGTTTTACTCACCCCTGTAAATAATGCGTGAAATTGCAATCTATCCACGCGCCAGCAACGAGAGATACGTTGAATTTATTAAAATGAGTCTTGTCCGATTTTAACCCACCTGTAACAAAAAACAAAAATGAAAATAGCAAACAGTCGAAGACTGAGGAACAAGAGGAAAAAAAGGGAGCCCTTCAAATTTTCCTGGCGATATACGAGCAACGAGGGACTCGCTAGTAAATCTTAACGATCTTGTCAGAAAAAAGAGACGGATATACACGTTTCACATCGGTCAACTGACGTAGGAGTTTCAGGGAAACGAACCAATTTACACAGCTGCTTAGTGCTGCGTCTACGCCTTCAAAGCCCTCGCCCTTCATCAGACCCTCCTTGGTGACAAGAAGGCTCCAAATAAGTATACGGATTATTTATTTTAAAGCGTGACGTGAACCGAGTTTAAATATATAGGAAAGATATACTGTGTATATAATTTATGTATAATTTCACAGGTAATAAATTCGTTCATTTTAATCAAATCTTTAAGCTAAACCCGATATTTTTATAATAAAAATTGACTTCAAACTTGGATTTTAACATAAACAGTTTTTACCTAAAAATGGAAAGAATTATTATACAACGATATTGTAGAATAATTAATACTATCTTCGCCATACAAATCATCTAGAACAAGTTGATGTGAAATAAAGGCAGGCTGTATTCTGCGAACTGTGAGACTTCCGGCGAACGCAGGTAAGCTGAATTTTGATCGAGAAAGTTCAGAAATATTTGACCAAATTCAAAAACTCGCCGTGAATCACGGTAAAACAAGGTAAAAGTCGTTGCCCGACTTGGAATGACTCCAATAGCAAGTGGGTAAGTAACGATAATTTCTATGTGGGTTAACAACCGGTGCTTTAGAAAGGATGAGAAAAAGTTGTGTTCATTCGATCGCGGCGGCGAGTCAAATTTCGAGACGTTTGTTTCGCGTGCTTGGGATTAATAATAAGTCTCCTCGTTTCATTGCTAGGCGACGACTATTCTTATGAGTAAATAGAGACCCACGAAAATAATGAACAGAAAAAGCGCGAACCATCGAAGCAGTTTCTAGGCACGTAGGCTGCGGTAAAAACCGAGGACTGTGCGACGGCACGGAAGGAAGAAAAGGGAGAGAAAGATGCGGAAGAGAGAGAAAAAAAGGGAAAGATCGATAGGCAAAAATTATGTAAAATAACGTACGGGTCGGAAGCGCTGTCTGTGTAAAACATTTCGCCTGTAGGCGTACGTACTGGATTCAAATAAATATATTGATTGATATAATACGTAGATACTAAATTTTGATCCAGTAGAAGTGAGACACAATATGTATAACATATTAAAGTGTAAAATATTAGGAGAGAACGAGCTGTAAACCTTAATTTATTTTGACGCAATTCACCATGCTTAATTTTATTTGACTTTCTTCGTGTGGCATAAAGCTGCCAAAATATTTAGAGGCTGAGCCATTTCAGAGATGTTTCATCGTTCCGTTGCGTTACGAGCGCGGCGCGAATTAATGTGAAAAGCTCGTAACACGCGTGAACTTTTGTTTGTGTCGCATAACTCTCGCGCCGTATTGTATTACGCAACGGCATTATGTTTTACGAAAGATACGCGTACCCCCGCTGAAGGATCACCATAAATATCTGTATGTGGCATTAACACCCGCATTAAAGGACGACTTAAATGCGCCCTCGGCAAAATAACGGTCGGAGACTTTTAGCGAGGGGTCGACGGCAGATTTACTACAGGGAAATTTATCGAAAAACTTACGACAATCCCGGCGAATTCGCCAAGTTTTCGCGAAAGTGCGCGAGAGAGGAGCGAACGGGATAGCGTCCATTTGACTACGGGCGACGGATTTGGAGACGTTCGTTCCCTCGTGCCCGGATTTAACGGCGGAGCCCCTCGAATCCATTTTTAGGTGACGAACCCTACTAGTAACCGTAGTGAAGCTACTCCACGAAAATAAAAGTTCGAAACCAGGAGAATGGAATGACGACGAACTCTGGGGGGGAGGGCGGGGCGGGAAGGGGAGGCGGCGGTCGAATCGGGCTTATTGAAAAACTTTGCATAAATCCAAGGTAAAACTTGGCGGAAAGCTGGACGAGAGGCATTGGGCGAATTCGGAAGTTTGTTATCAGCTATATAATTAGCGTTTCCAACATTTCCACGGAACGCGATTGCCGATATCCGCGAATTAATGTTTGCGTTAGCATAACGTTGTGTTATATATTGCAGTTTCAAAATGCATATATAAAACTATCTCGTAAAATGTTAAAAATAACTTGTTCGATTAATTTCTCGCGCAATGTATAAATGTAAAGTATTCCGACTTTTATTGCAACTCGTGAATTTAATTTCTGATATAAATACATTTTCGGGAGATCTGTGAGGTTGGCATATCAAAATGTGAGCTTTATTTATGTACAAAATTGATATGGCATTTGTCCACAATTTGTTTACGTTTGTCCATAAATAATCGTTTTTAACCTTGCAAAAAAAATAAAAAATAAACAAAACCGTTGAACAAACTTTATCATGAGGATCCATGACATTTGTTGAACGTTTCTGTTTATTTTTAATTTGTTGCAAGATGAACGGAAAACTATTATTGTGGATAAACGTGGACAATCAAGTGCCGTATCAATTTTATGCGTACTTTGGTGCCAATTTTACAAACCTATTTTTAAAACTTGCGTCTTATTCGTATATAATCACGCAATTTATTTGTAGCACAGCACGAAAATAGATGTACTTATCGAAAACGTATCTTCGACAAGAAGATAAAAGCGAAGATAAAACCGATAAAATGCAGGAAACGCGAAGAGTCCGGTGGATATCACAGAAACAGTTTAACGTTAATAATAAAATCTGTGGAAATGCATTTTGCGATGCATCGACCTCGCGGCACGTTCGATGCTCCACTTACTATTCTTATATGTACAATTCATCGCACTGGTTTCCGTGGTACTAGCAAAGTAGCACTGACCACTTATCATAGGAAGCATTAAACAGACAGGCACGGATAAGAACTGGAACGAGCGGACACGTTCGATACTACGAGCTCATCTGTGTAAGACTAGGAATGTATTAATGCATAAGCTTCTTACGTCGAAATCTCATTTAAAATCTGCACGACTGTTATTGTCGCTATTATATCAATTTGTACCATCAAAATTCATGAAGCTTCAAAAGAGTGGACTTAATACCGTTCTCAAGATAAGCGAATCGCATGGTCTTAATTAACTGCGTATTATTAAAATAATTCCAGCTATTTGATATTATATAATATCGTTTAAAAGTTGTCTAAACGTAAGAGACTTGGCGGGATAGTTTACGTGTTAGTGTCACAAAAGACTGAAACTTGGATAACGAAGGGATATTTTTTTCTTATTTGTAGAGGCTATTAAGTTCGGCCGGATCGAAGAACGTATTCCGGTACGGCGAGACGTTTTTTCTGAAAGCCGAATCTTGTGGACGGATCCACTCGATGGCGTGAAAACTGTGGGCCATTGTTAAGCCGGGAATAGATTCGGCTTTCGTTGAAGAACGCCAGACGGTTCTCAACTGTACGGTTCCGCGTTAAGACACGTTCGCTAAACATAGATCGGGCTCGCGATTACGTCGCGCCGAGACGCGTGGCTCCAGTTGCAAGCGAGCCACATGTAAGCTAGACGAATAAAACCCTTGGGCACCGTTTATACGACTGCCACTCGTAAATTTGCCGACAGGAAATCACGATAAATCACTACAACCCACCTGCTCTCGAAACGCATGCGTAGATTTAATTAATCGATCGCGGTCGTAGCTGCGAAAAAAATCACGATTTGTGTGATAAAGTTGCTCCTTCCTATCGAAACCAACGTTAGTTAACTTGCGACAAGCGTCCAAGGCCGAAATACAATATTTACGAGGTATAAATGATTAAAGATCGAGAGAGAGAGAGAGAGAGAGAGAGAGAGAGAGAGGCCGAAGATTTTAAAATCCCTGAGTGCAATTAAACAGGAAGAATTTATTATCGGTTTAAGTTAATAAATTGGTTTTTCATCTCTATGGAATTTCCATTCGATTTAAGTACCGAGTCTTTGAGTTCAATGTTGAAACGACGTTCTTGCCGTATTCCACCAAAGGAAAAGTGGTCTAAATTTGTCAAAGAACCCATTAAAATTAAGGACGGAAACTCCGTGGAGATCAAATAATCCACTTCTTTAACTTCGTCAATGATACTGATGGAAACGAGAAAGACTCCGGCCAGTTTCGCCCCGTGTTCCACGACTTGCCGAGGTTTTCGCGCGCTTGTGAGGGAAAACGAGCGTATCAACACTTTCCTTGTCGGTAACGACCGTCGTCGAATCGGAACGCCGTGGGATGTTGCGACGTCGGCCGATTATGCAAATCGTAGCGTTACCGTTAAATTGCATCCGACGCGCGATACTAATGTCAGACTTTCCAGGCTCGGCGAAACGAGAGCGCGCGCGGATTACGAGACCGGCCAGTGTTCTCGATTATTCCGTTGCCTCCGACCGATTATTCGTTTCCTCCGGGAATGGAACAAACGTTTTACGTGTGTGAGTATGGGAAATACGTCGAGCGAAAATTCTATTTCCACACCACGCGCGATTATTCTTGAAACAATCGTCAATTTTACTTCCCACAAATACTGGATTTTTTTCTCTCGCTTTTGCAGCTCTATCGAATACAATCTTTGAATATTTAATAAAATTTCGTAATTCTGTTTGCAGTAGATAAGACACTTGTGTTAACACATCTCGGAATAACGTAAGGAAGAATTTGAACGAGTGTTACCAGGCATCGCGGTTTCCGAAACTACGTCTCTACACAACTGCGTTATATCGATGATAAAAATTGTCGGTCTAAAGATCTGGAAACCATTCAAGTCACCGAAATAAAAGAGAAACGCAACGGTACAATCGACAGAGAGGGGAAGCTGAAACGCTTTAGCGCGTCCGCAATTGTTACAGAGAATAAACTGCGGGCGACTTTGCCAAAAATCTCGGCGGCCACCAGTCTCGTCGTCGTCGGTGCAACGACGTCGTAGGAAGAACACGTCATATTCGGAGGCTGCAAAATTGGTCCTCGGTGCAAAGTCCGATTCTCTCGCGCAACAGAACGCCGAGATTTCCTCTCGTGTTTTATGACACTCGCGCAGCTGTTGCGGAGGTTACGGTTTATACGATCTAAACATCAGCGAGATTCCGGGAGGAGCTTCTCTCCGTCCGGCACACGGGGCGGGCACTATCTTTATTCCGACTTTATCGTTGCCGTAAAGTACGCCTGTCGGCGCACTTGTTTTCAATAGACGAGCGGATGCGAGCGCGACGGGGCCTGATGAAAAATTTTCGCCAATTTTTCCCGAGCCCGTGAACAAACCCGAGATCGAAAACGAGACAGAGAACAGCGAAAGCTCCAAATTCGAGTTCTGTCGCGCGCGTAATCCTTCGAGCTCGATATCGTATTTTTTTACTGCTAAAACAACAATTGGCGCAACATTTTATTTTAACAATCCGTGATACTCCAGATTTTTAGAGTCTTCGCACGATAAAATGAGGAACGCGGAAAAATGTCTCGCGAGACGCTGTGTATGTGTTTTCAATTAGACTCTGAACAACAGAATAGATAGTCTCTCTCTCGCGTTGATCTCTAAAGTAAGAATAAAAAACAAAAAGTCATAAAATTAATGGAAGCTCGATTCCTTTGCTTGTTCCGCGCGGTTTGATACATAACGGAAAATAGTGTTTCTCTTCTGCGTCACGCCTGACTAAAAGCGCGGAGAAATATTTTCTCGGCTATACGTGATTCATCGATCACTAATGCTTGGCCACTATTATTTTTTTGCCGAACAAAATTTATTTCTAGTATCGATATCGGGGGCGCATGTGCTTATATGAACAAATTATAATAACAACAAAATAATAACAAAATTGAATGAAGCTTATTGTCGCCAGTGGTAATTAAACAAAGAGAAAATTTTTACACATGTGACTTAAATAAAGATCACCTTTTGCCAGCCTGGTCGACTTTTTAAAAAATTGTCCCTCTGCTAAAATAATAACACTCGCAACTTTTTATATCTACGTAATCCTGTGATATTGAGATACGAAACATATGTTTCATGTTTCGCATGTATAATAAAAATGTTTTATACATAAAAATTTGTATAAATCGCCTAAACATTTTTATTTAAAAAAATTGAATTGCTAAATACATTAAACCTTAATAAACTTGAATTGTTTGCAAACGACGCACAGAAAAAAACACGTATTAAAACCGACCTTTTTTTTAATCAGAATAAATTGAGAATGGTGAGTCTTGTGTCTACGTTTTGCTCATTAATTGACGTCAAAACTTGAATATCGCGGCAATATTAACGACGTATTTAATGACCGAATGACTGAACAAAGTGTTGACGATGAATCACACGCTCGCGCCTCGGTTCGCAAACACTCAAGTCCCGCGAGTCTTTTTAGTCGCGTTTAAAGTAGGAATCATTTATAGCTGATTTGCGTAATTTCCACGGTTCGCACACGGTGTAATTATGCTGCTACATCACTACCGGAAGAACCTGAGCGCGAAGTTTGTCGATGCGCCGCGGTTGGTTGCTGCTGATTCTGTCGCTCGTGGCTGTGCTTCGTGTCAGCCAGCGCATGCTTTGAGTCACCCACAGGCAGATGCGGCGTGAAGCGACGACATTGGCTCCAGATGACTCGCGTCGAAGCGAGAACGTGTCTCCCGTCGTAGCGCGCCCGTGGAGAAGCAATCGAACGTGACGGCTGAGAAACACGTCGTCGAGATCTCATATTGCCATACCATGGCTTACCGATGGTTGTACCGTTACATCGATGTTTGTGCTTTGGAGCGACGATAAGATTAAACAAATTGGATGCCACGACGAATATGCTCCCTTTACACTTTTTTAACAGACAGCTCCGGCTCTCCGTTAATTTTACATAATTAATTACTCTGTCAAATCAGCCGACGGTAACGTGTAATTATCGTCGGGGGGAAAAATTGGTTGCCGTTCCCAAAATACCGATCAGCTAATACGAAGGGAAGGGTCGAAGTTATTAACGTGGCACGAACATATGGCGATCGTTGGCACGCGTCACACGATTCCCGAACGAGCGTTGCGTTTAGAACGGTGAAAGAGGATACGGAGCGGAAATGAATGAAAGTTGTATGTACAAAGGACGTTAATCACGAGGGAACATGACGCGACGGCATAACGTATTTATGCATTTTATGGTGCTTCTCTCACGGCTTACGCGGACCGCTAAGGGTCATTCGTTTGGTAACGCGCGTACCCTGTGTGTCCTTACATCGTATAACGCTCAATAGTGCTCTCCTACGACAAACCGTACGGCGATACAACGATGGGTATTAAGGAATCGGGTGTCGAGAGCAGGCACCGTGCGTGCATTATTACCAATCGTTTCACACTGTTAAATTTGTAGTGTTAAGACTCGATGAGTAGTCGCCACCATAGAGTAAATTAAACAATGGAGTTAAAAGAATCCATGAAATGGTTCGAATAAAAAGTGTAGTTGATTTTTAACTACAATTGGTGTCAAAATAATAAACTTTACCACACATGATGGCTAAAAGTAACAACATAATGAGTAGGAGCTGTGGCGACTACTCATTGAGCCAAATTTGACTCATTGAGTCACTACGAATCTAACATACCTCTCTTCTTACCGTTCGGCGTTCAACGGTGTTTAGAAAGGCGAGAGAAAGAGACTGCGATTAGAAGTGGTCTCCCTCAATAAAAGTCGGACTTACAATGGATGTCATGCGAAAAGGGGGGCCTCCCCGATGTCGGATACGCGGCATAAATCCACCTATTCAATCGCACTCCATCGTTGACCTTCCTGGCTATGAAAATGGGTTAGGCGAGAGTGCGCGCGCGCGGGCGATTCAGCGGAGCGATTCCGTAATCGCCGCACGTACAGAATCCTAGGTATTTCATCGGACGTGTCTTCGCGGACGACGGTTCCTGCGCGGACTTCCGTACGCTCGCAAATTATTCCGACCCTTCAATTACATCCTTCAAGTGTTTGCATCGTTGAGGTTTTGATTAAACGCGCTGGTTAACACGTACCTCCGTGATTGTAATGTGCGATAATAGTAGAATTGAATACCGGGAATAAATTTGATGGAATATTAGAAAAATATTATTTTCTTTAGTAACAAGTCAAGTCCGATTGATCGCTTTAGATGAGATCTTCCCTTAACCCTTTGAAACATACATTTTTCTATTGAACCATTTTTTGCGAAACTTTGTATACCAGGGTTTTTGGAGTCGCTGATTACGAATCCGTTATCAGATTTTCATAATTTAAAATGGCCGATTCAAGATGGCGGAATTCAAAACTTTAAAGTATAACATCATTCAGCTGTAATTCAACTATGCTAAGAAACATTATTTAGATATTATTAGGATCCATGGAATTTAAATTCCAGTTGAAAATTCTTATAGAACATAAAAAAAACGCGCGCGGAATGACGGATGCAAAATTGAAATTTGATCATTTCTTAGAATTTACTCATTCTTGGCACTACCCAGAGCTAACGACGCGGACTTGATGAGTCCCTAAATACCGTAATCAGGAAGGCCTAATGCCCAAGCTAATGCCCAAAAAATGCTTAGTAATGCCCAGTAATGCCGCAAATCTGTACACCACAATGCCCTCAGGGATTTCCCCCTCGGTCAAAAAGTAAAGAAGTTGAGGTGGTAACGTGGGTTACCACCATGCTTCAAAGGGTTAAAAGAATTTTCCATACGAATAAGACGTCTTTACGAGTGTATACGAACGGAATGCGGTCGATGGATCGAGGTGTGGAAATTTCACTGCATTTCGTTAAATGACAATATATCCGTGAAACAATCAACCCTGTTGACTTGTTCCCGCGGGAACGGATTCCTTATATCGTCCCAGTGCGCGGATCTCACGAAGGCAGTTTACGGGCTCGGTGACCGCGTAAAAAGGACCTTAGATAAAAAGCGCTCGTTCTCGGCAGACGGTTAAACCCGTTACGGATATAGCTCGAGAAAGAGAACGCGGGTGGGGTGGAAGATTCGTATTTTCGAAGCGGACTGCCAGCATCTGTCGGCGGCGGGCATGACGCGCATTGAAACAAACGCGCGGAACCAGCGCGGAACATGAGGGGGGATTATCTCGACCGAGGTGCGTACTTAGGATAACAGCGAGAAAAGACAGAAGTATATCCCAGGAAAATAAAAAGGAAACGCGAAAGGATCTCAGTGAAACAGAATGGACAACAAACAAGTTGAGCTCTGGCATTAAAGAGAGAATGCTCTTGTATATTTCCTTTAAAGAACTCGCTTTCTCTGATTTTTTTCAGTTGAAAGCAGCTTTAATTCGAAGATCCATTTAACGTGGTGTAAAATTATTTCGTATTTTAATATACAATTGTCTTTAAATTTCCACCATCCCCGTACATCATCGCCGCATATTAAACGCTCTTTTCGACATTATGCAAGATTCGATGTACACACCTCCTACAGACAATTGAGGTCTCGTAATATATGAACGCTGTTTTCGGTTTGATGCAGATTATAATTCGTGTCTAGCATTAGAAGCGCCCACGCGCATTGCGAATCTAGGACTAGCCATCCGTAGAAGATCCAAGGTCGATCGATTCATATCGATTATTAATATACGAAGCCAATGAATGCGTCGTGAATTCCGATAGAGGAATCGTAATTTTTACTCTTACTTACAGTCAAATCAGTTTGCGAGGAGAGTATTTACCCTACGTTGTTTAAAAAGAAGATATCTTCGGAGCAATTTAAATAAAAAAAATACGGAGTGAAAGATTTTTTTTTACAAACGTATTGTACGTACCCCAGAATTTGACATTTTAGCTTCATCCATATTGACAATGATACAACAAAATCAACAACAGAACCTACGTCCACCCCAATCTGATTTTACATCGTCATAAAGTTCGAAATCCGGTAGTTTCTTCATCAGCGATACTAATGTATGAAATGTTATATAAATCCCCTGGGATTTTACAGTAATTAATTTCGTTTACGCGGCATCCTTGTTAACAAAGTCCACCGAAGTTAGAAAGCTTATGAAGTTCCCTGCGAAGACTTGTCAAACTTCTTTTAGGAAATCTGTAATATGACGGAGAGGTTGCGAAAATATATAAAAATTTTCCTTCGACTTATCTCGGCGTGGAAAAGAAATTATCGATACCAAGCCATCCCATAAAAATATCAGTGTTAAAATAACACTGACGCAAGGCTACTAAAACACCGAAATAGAGAGCGCTGATACTCTTGACACGAGGAGTAAACCAAAATCATGTACACCAATGCCTACGAATGCCCAGTGGGTATTACTTTAGCTTATCTTGTTTTATCTCTTTTTAGATTCTTTATAACGTCCCAGCAAGACCAAATAACACACACCAACGCCCCAAAAATGCCTAGTAATGCCCGAAATCTGTACACCACAATGCCCTCAGCGGTTTATCACTCGTCTTAACATTACTTTTAACACGTTCCCATTTGGATATATAAAAAGGATATCAACCTGTCGCCGAGATGTAAAATAAAAATATCAACCATACCGCGTAGAAGATATTGTGCACTTATAAATACCGGTCGTTTGCAATAATAATTCTCTGTTATTTCAGCACTGCTGAAAATCGCTGTATTTTCAAAGTATTTCTTTATTCCAGGTCATCGCAAAATATTGAAATATTTTCGAAAGGCCGGAGGATGGTCAAGCGGTATCGATATCAGACTTGAACACGCCTTATCCCCTATTCGTGCCAATCTGCGAGTGACGCGGATGACACGTCGGCTGGCACGGTTCGCCTACACTTGGCCGTACATATCGCCCACGCATGGCACGAGCCCGTCTCTCCGTTGTCGCCGTCGTCGATCATTCTCATTGAGTTTAACGCTTTCGAGCAGCACTCGCGAAGCGCGTCCGAGAGACGTGTTCTCTACGAAGCCCCTGCTTAAATCCGCGCCGCGTGATTGAGATTTCCTATACGATCGTTCTGAAAAGCGCTATCAATTATCGCGTCTCCCCTGGCACCGCGTGATAAATCTCGGCGATATTTTGTCTAATTTCGCAGCGCGCGATAATGGATGGAGACAAATTAGCTAAGTGGAGGCGAACAAGCGCGATCGATGGTTACGTATCATTCCAACTTTAATAATCGAAAAAGAGACGCGACGATTCTCGCGGCTCCAATGTTTTATCTCAAACACTTAGAGGACTCGGACGATAGCGCTGGAAATGACACGATCTCCCAAGTGATGCAGGCGGTAGCTATCATCTTTCTCGCTCATTCTCTGCCGTGCAATACTCGCAATTTTATGCAGAACGCCCCAGGTGCACCGCAATGTACCTAATGCACTCCGGTATACTCTCGAGACATACATTACACGTAGATGCACCGCATCATTGCCCATCGTCTTCACGTAAGCTTTCTTGCTGCGAGCGCGATGCATCGTCGCGTCGCGTCGCGTCGCGTCGCGTCGGCGTCGCGTCGCGTCGCCGTGCCCGCCCGCAGCAAGAAACGCTTTGTTCGCCATGGTGGGCGGAGACGAAGCGGTGGTCTTCTCCATTACCAGCCGATTAAACCATTAAGTTTGACAATAGACCGTTTTCTGCTGAGCCAACCAAGTGCTGGGCCCCGAGAATCCTAACTTTCTTCGTGCCTTAGATATACTTTGGAAAAATATTTTTCGTAGACCTGGCGGATTCTCCTGTTAATTGATCGTTTAAACAATCTCTCGGCCGCGCTAACGAAGAACAAATCTCCGAAAGAAATGAGAAAAGTGAATCAACGAGAATAATGCTGCAATTAGATGCTTATTACGTAAAACGGTTCTGGGCAACTTCCACGTTCATAACTGTAACAGCGCGATAATTTTCATTTTGCAATGACATATTTATCGTCTTTTCTTCGCCCCGCATAAATTTCAATGCTGCGATTCTCTCCCGCGAAAAGAGCTAACTCTTATTAAAAGTTCAGTTCTATATTTCTGCTTTTTTACTCGCAAGTAAATTACAATTCAATTATAAGTTTCTCTCTTACTCATCATTTCTTCTTTTTATTTATAAATTTACTCTCAGCACGTAGAGGCAATTTATTAAAAGACGCCGCGATAAATATTTTCTACTATTTCGTGTAATTTGCAGTATCTGAGCGTCCGTTTTGAAAGCACTCTGACTACTTCTTCGCCAAGTACGTCCAATTTTCGCATTTCGTTGTTCTATCTTTTTCTCTGTCCGAGCAAACCGCCGCGACGCTCCCTTTTCTATTCTTCCAGGTGGAGAGGGGGGGGGGGGAGAGGAGAGCACCCGGTGGCTCGATGGAGCGTTTTGACATCGACACAATGAGGAAGAAAGGTAAAGCAACGCGGGCGAAGTTTCATTGCCTTTCTCGACAGCTGCATCCCCGCCCGGCGAATACATTCAATCGAGCGGCAGAACGGAGCAAAAGCGGCGAATTTTTCTCGCATCCCACAAAATAAAGTCTCGACCCCGCAGACCGCGATGCCTCTGCGCGTTTGCCCCTCAGCAATAGAAACGATATTTCATACAATCCGAATTTTCTATTCCAAACGCTTCACGATATTCCTTCCTTTGTTATCCACCGCTACTCTACGAGGCACCTGATTCGAGAATATGAATATGCGGGGAGAAATTTTAATAAAATTTGCGAAACAGGAGTCTCCCGAAACCGCACCGGTCGTCGAACTGTAACTACAAGAATGTCTCATTTTTTCGAAACACACTAACTCGTAACGATACGGTATATGTGCATTTTTTTTATAGAATTTAAAAAGTTAAGCGTATATTGAGAGAAGAGGGAGAACACATTTCCAGAATGCGGATTACGTTGCACGTTTAATATAACATTTTTTATTTCAGCGGTATATACCTTTGTTTTTGTGAATATTTTATTTCAAATCATTCTGCGATTCACAGAATTATTTAGCTTCGAAAAAGGCCTCTTTAACTTTAAACCGAAGCGCGACAATTCGCAAGATGAGGTATGAGATAAACACGTGCTCCACTCGATGGATAATAAGAACTGTTTCGCGTGGAATAAATATACTTTTACCGCGTTACATCGCGCTATGGGATAATTTGGACAATTTGATTTCAATTCTATGGGTAATACAGTCGAGCCATGGAATATGCGGCTTGCAATTAGGATAATTAGCAACGGGAGCGTTTCGGGTATCGATGGAATTGTGCCAACGACCTATGTCAACGACTGCGCGCTAATGCAATCGCGATAACAATATTCATCGGGATTGCACCGCATTGACCTGCCTCTCACCATAGAACGATTCACTAAACCGGATATGAATTTGCGAGATTGTAGCAGCGTTCTGAATACAATAGGGTACATTACTAGAAAATAAGGTTTGCAGTTTCAGCTTTGAATATCTGCAAGAAAAAAGTAATCCACTTATCATCAACCATTTTAGTCCCGTGTTTTGCATCTTTAATGCCGCGCGTGGTGGAACATTGATATTAATTTGCGCTGATATTTCATCACAGAAACTCGATAGCTATTAATACGATATTTTGCGCACAGTAGACCGTTAAAACATAATATCGTATTCATCGGTTGACATGTTAAAAGTTGAAATAAACTATTATATAAGGGATATTAATTTTCCCGTGTGTAAACACATTTTGACAAAACATCCGCTTTCGAGCGGATCGTATAAATTCGATCGCGATTACATCGCACGGCGGGTATCGATATTATAGTCAAAAATGCAATGTTATATTCATGACATGTAATCCGGAAACGCGTTGGAGCACTAGTAAGCGCAATTTATTTTCCAACGTTTATCGCGCTGCGCGATACATCGAACAAATTATTTATACGATCGGTTGTAATACAATCGAAAATGGTAATGAGTTTCTACCGGTGCGTGCGGGCCCCCCTCGCGCAAACTCGTAAACTGTTATTACTCCATCAACCCTCGCCGTCTCTACAAATGCATCCAGCACGCGGAGAGTGATGAATTTGGCGTATTTACGGCGGTTTAATTGCCATCGAAATACGCCAGCGAATCGATTATTAATGGTGGTATTTATGCGGAAGAGGACTCTAATGAGCGGCAAACGGGATTTTTGAATGTGCTTTAATTTCCGACTAATGAGTCGAGCGCGCCGTATGGATGACTCATCAAGTCGATTTCAAAAAGCCGCTCACAGGCTCGGGCGAATCCGGTTAGGCGGCGCACGAGCTCGCGCACGTGGAGCGCGATTAATCTATCAAAAAGAATATTTCGAGACACGGGATGTGCGTTCTAACGAAAACTCTCCACCGGGGCGGACGACGAGTGCGGAACGTAAAGTTGCCCGGTTACAAAGCAAGTGTTCAAACAGCGGCGTACTTAAAACGTCAATTTCGATCTTAAATTAATTGTCACACGCTACTTTGATTTAAAAAAAAAAACCCCTACCGGGTTTACGAGTCATCTCGCATTTATGGCATAAGCAACGACGTGACGCCGCGCGCATCGCGTTTACGTTCTTCGCGATATAACGGGTCTGTTAACGCTGCGCTTTACAGTTAGCCGGTCGTGCGAATTGCACACTTATAGTACCGACGAGTGAAGGTCTCGGAAAAGGCGGTGCAAAGAGAGCGGGGGAGGCGGAATCGCGAAGAATTTCGAATAGCGGCTACAAACGAGAGCTTCGTCTTTAATGCCGCTCTAACTTTTAATCATACGCGCGCACCCGGGAACGCTCTCGCGTCTTCTTCGGTATGAACGTGGCCATTGAAGCGACGTAAAGCTAACGCAATTGCGAAGTAATGGCGACCGGTGCGGGTCCTGCGCTCCGAAGCGAGGTCGCGGAATCGGGTCGCGTCGTATAACGAACAAAGGTAAAAATTGTTCGCGTGAAACGCTGCGCGGGCCCAGCGCGAAGACGAATGCATTCACTCTCGCAATAAAGTCTTTTATCGGCCGCCCGTTGTTACTAATATACCGTCGATTTTATTGCAAAGTGGGTAAATGGGACGGCGTTGAGAATTTAACGAGCGACTTGGGCGTCGAATAGTAGCTCTCGACCGGACTACCTACTTCGGCCGGAGCTATACGCCACCCGACAAAGCTGACGTATCCCGCGAACGTAATCGATTGGGCGGACCTTCCATTTTTTTTTCTTTATATACAACGAGGTGCTTCACCTCGTGCGTCGTTCCGTCCGACTGTGCGAATTTTCCGATCGATTTCTCCCTGGGGCCGACATCCGCGCGAGACCGGAAAATCTCTCACTTGCTCACTTTTTTTTACCCCCCGTCGTTGAACGAGCGCGTCGACGGGGGGGGGGGAGAGAGAGAGAGTATGAAAATATTAATATGCCTTTCCGATTGCTTCCACTCGATGAAACCGCACGAGAGTAATTAATTTCCTTCGTCCGCGCGATACGTGGGAAGCGCCCGTGGGTCGATACACGCGATTGCGAAATTTATTGTGAGTTATTATCAGATTCGAGAGTCGTCTTCGGAATGGTTCATTTATGGGATATTGAAATAAAAAGATATGACGAAACACACGATAATACATTGATTTTCTCACGCGTCAACCTTGAGTAAGCTCGTAAAACCGTTTTCAATTGTTATATTCGAGGGGCAAACCGCCGAGGGCATTGTGGTGGACAGATTTGCGGCATTACTTAGGCATCTTTTGGGCATTAGGCCTTGCTGGGGCATTATAAAGGTAAAATAAGATAAAACAAGATAAATAAGATAAAATAAGATAAGATAAAGTAATGCCCGCCGGGCATTAGTGGGCATTGGTGTACAAGATTCTGGCCAGCGGTTTCCGCCTCGGTTATATTTATGTGAAAAATACACAAGATTGAAATGTGAGGATTTATATTACGCGTAAAGAATAGTCTGTGTTTATTGGAGCCTCTTGAAAACGATTGTTTACCGCTGATTTTTGTGGCTAAATTATTTCAGTTATTATTATAAATTATTTGCGTTATTAATGCCACTGCAAAGTGCCCCCCTTTTCAGATTCATATTTCATGGATTTCAGATTACGCTAACACATACTCATAAACGCACACGTATTTACAGACGGAAAATATGTTGGCCTTCGTATTTAAATACAAAATTCTGTTATTTTGCGTTTCGATATCACTATGTTATAGAATTCGTTCATGTTACTCAATCAATTTTTAATTGCAATATCGCGGGAATTTACGCTGCCGTGATAAAAGCGAATAGTGACAGATATTTATGCAAAAAAAGAGTGGCATTCTTTTATATGTTTTGAACACCGTGGAAACCTGTTTGAAACACATTTTGCGAGGCACCTATTATGATATAATCAATCATTTGAACGAGTTTGCAAAGTCATTTTCCGAAAATGTTGTACATAGACGCGTGCGACGCACGCTTACGCGTTTTACATCGAGGTTTTATTAAAATAAAAAAAAAAGAACGAAAGAGGCGCGATACATTTGTCATTGCGCTTTTGGTATAAACAGCTCGGTCTGAAATACGTCAAAAAATGACGGTAGCAGCGAGACAATCCACGATAAGCGTGATTTATAACGCAACGTCGATACTTGATACATAAATTACGACGGCGATACCGGCATTTTCTTCGCGCGACATCTTCGCGGACGAGGCAACGTGTAATTTGTCCTGGCATTTAAACCAAGTCGCCGTAGATCGACCCTCTAGACGCCACTCGCCGTTACGAGCGAATGCTTAATGAATAACACGCCGATCCGAAGAAGCACCCTCGGCTCGTAAGTCGGTATCGTCGAGAGGACCGCGTTAATCATCGATTAACAGCGATCCATTCGCTCCGAGTGTGCAACGATGTTCGGCTCGACGACTGTGACTCAACCGGCGATGATTCGCTCTCTCGGGTCGGGGCCGGAAATGCAAAGCGTTTCAAGCGGACGGATTCCTATTCCGAGTGTCATATCCTCTGTTAAGAGTCGCGAAACCGAACGACAGAATTTAAAGAAGAAAAAGAAAGAGAAAGGCAAAAGGTTGAAAGAGGTATAAAACGTTTTGTTCTTTGTTAAAAATATTGTGCGCCGTTGTGTGATAATCTATCCACTTTATTATAATACGATGTTGCCGTTAATGTATATTTTGAAATATTAGAGATGCAAGAAAGATTTCAGAGAATTTATATTCCGATAACGATCTTAATTGTGAGGCAACTAAGAAGCCGAAAGACATGTGGCGCACGGGTGCTGGGAGGGTTGAGTGTACGGTAAGAAATCATCGAATGGCGAAAGAGAGTTGTTAGATAAGATCCGCGGCTCTCAGTACCAAGTACGCTGAAGTACCAAGTGGTAGCTTCAAGGTCTTTTTGCCGGTACCTTCACGGCCTGCCGAGCATTCCGAGAAGAACGAGAGAATAACGAGCTCTAGCGGGACTTGGAGTCGCGAGTTCGCAACGCCGGTACTAAACAAAGTCAATATTTATAATTTTGCGACGTGTGTCCACGGGAACTCGAGGGTGTTCAGCCGATTGGCAGAATGGCCTGCGATTAGATCGTCCCGCGAACGAATCGTTCGAGGCCGGCATTCCGGTAACCCCGATGATAACCGCTTGTCAAAAGTGATTTCTCGCGGAGGAACGCGGCATCCCGGAGTCGCGATTTGAGGAAGGCGAGTGATGTACGATGCACCGAGAGAGGTTCTAGCCTCCGCGAGGAAACGCGCAGAAGGCTAAACGCATCGCCGACATAAAGCTCGTACGTCTCTATTCCGTCTCCGGCGCGAGTGCGATTAACCATTTTCCCACCGCGCTACATATCGCCCGGGCACTCTGACATCACTCATTTGCAGCTGGCGGCTTTTTCATGCGGCGCTGCGAGCGCGAAAGCACGGCAGATTTAGCCATCCCCAAGATTTACGCTGATGATATACGTTCGAAGGATATAATTACATTGCGCTATCCCGCGTCTCCTTTTTCTCCTCGATACTTATCTTTAATATGGCCAAGGGAATTTATTTCATCGCCCCTATGCGGTATTTCCCCGCGTTGCAGAGGAAACGCGAAAAGAATTTCGCAATGCGATCGATTGGACGTTAAGGCGGACTTTTTTGGGGAGGAGGTCCAACGTGCGCTCTCCGCCTCACGTGTGACCAGAAAGGATAAATAAATCGTAATGTAAATCCCTATAAATCTTTCACGCGGACCCGCGCCGCCATCGCATTTACATTCAACATACTCCCATAAATTTTTATCGACTGCACTGACGAACTGGCGGTCCCCTTCCCCTCCTGCTCCGGTCTAACAATGGATATAAATTCCACGGTGCCTTTTGTCGGGGATACCTTTTTTTACACACGAGGGATATTATTTATACACGTGTCGAACCGCGGCGGAACCAAAAGCGACGATTCATCATTCAATAACTATCCGTAATGATCGGACGGGACAACTCGGGTAAAAATTTAATTTAAACTCTAATCGATACGAGTGCTACGCTTGTTTCGAAGGACCGTCCGCGGTGCGTAATTAGGAAGATCTCGCGAGCTCGAATCGATTCGAGTTTGTAAGGCTGCGATCTTTACTTAGGCCAGTTTCACAAACGTCGGTTTACCTGCTAACCAGAGTTTAGTCGACTCCCATCTCCGTCTTAGACCCCGGTTTCACCGAACGTCGCTTATCTCTATTCACGTTTATCTCTTTCTAGAGTAACAGTTGGAAAGAGACAACCAACGAATTAAACTAAGCTTAAAGTTAAGCGACGTTGGTGAAACTGAGCCTTATTATTTAAGAAGAGACAGAGAATCAATTAACCTTCGGCTAGCAGTTAATCAACGTTTGTGAAGCTGACTCTTAAGGCACGGTTTCACCAAACGTCGCTTAACTTTAATCTCGGTTTAATTCACGTTTGTCTTTTTCTAGAATAACAGTTAGAAAGAGACAAAGAACGAAGCTAAGCTTAAAGTTAAGCGACGTTGGTGAAACCGGGGCTAAGTAGAGACAGAGAATCAATTAACCTTCGCTTAACAGTTAAGCAACGTTTGTGAAACTGGCCCTTAAAGAGAGCGAGGCTCCCGCTTAATCGAAATACTCCGAATTCATGCTCCAACAAGCAGTTGTGCATTCGAAAGGCGGTAGCCAGGCAATTGCAGTCTCATTTACAATGAATAAGTCACCGAGATGCACGTGGGGCGATTTACGTAATTACGTTCGTGCCTCGGAAAGGTCGTCGATACAAAGAAGCCTGGCGTGATTCATCGCGCGTCCTTCTCAGGGCGTAAACGCGGTGACTGTCACGCCGTAATTTTCGCAATGGAATTTACTACGAGACGTTATTTTACAAGGAAACAACGGCCGGCGGAGTAAAATAAGTTTATGACCGTTCCAACCCTGCTGTTTTCTCCATGGACTTTTTCTTTACGTCCCATTTCCTGTTGCGACAATGAGTATGTTGCTTTGAAAGACGCGTCAGAAATTGCAACGTAAAAATATACTAATAGGAAACGAAGAGATCGTGCGGGGCAATATGTAAGTCCGAATATTATACGTGCATACATTCGAGCTGAGCGAGCAAAATATTTACGCGAATCAGTTTGGTGCAATGCAGATTATTAAAAGTACATCGCTTTCATTTTAACCGTTTCGTATTACATCGTTTTCCCGATAAGCAATCAAACTTTGTTTGCTTATCAATTTTCGATATTGAAGATAAAACGGTCCTCTTTTACACACGATCCTTTGACGATCGTTAGCGAACACTGCCGCTGTTTGCGCGTTGCGTTTATATTCCCATAATTAACGGTGAAATGTCAAACAAAAATTGCCCCCCCCCCTCCGCTGGGAAATCTCTCTCGAATATTACAAATAAAATCGCGGAGCGTGATATCTCGTACCTCTGTCTCTACACGGAGAGGATTTTTTTCTTAAAATTTATCCTGGAAAGGTATTAAGTGTATCAAGTAATTGTTGAACAACACGGCATTTCGAAGAATTTTCTGAGACTTTTTTGAAATTTTACCATGCATTTTACTGGTACACTATAAAAAGTATGTAAAATTATATACATAATAAGTGTAGCGATTACACAATCGATAACAGAAATATATAAATTTATCTACTTTTACAAAAATTTTTTACTTTGTTGTGTAAATACTTGTTTATACACAAAAAGTTATAAAAATTGTAAAATTTACACAATTAAAAGCAAGCGGTTTACTTATTACACAAGGTAATAATTTTACCTACAAGGTGTAAATTTACTGACATATGTAAATATACACCTTTAACAGATGGTCCCAATATTACCCACTATATTAATTGTAATTTTACACGTAATTTTTTTACAGTGTAATTATATGCTTACAATTAGTATACATTTTGCTAATAGAATGTGTGGTGAAATTTTCAAAAACTCTCATATACAGTTCTTCAAAACGCCACGTTGTCCCACGATTACAAGATTTTCAGGGTGAAATTTACGAGAAAATTCTCTCCGTGTACGTACATTAATACGAGAAACGATGCAAGCTCCAAAGTATATCAAAGTCCGAGGTTAGGAGCGAAATTACGTAACGCGACGCGTAAGAATTAATTCGACGAGTGCGGGTTGCCTCAAGAGCGCGCGCGACGTGACGATATAGAAATATTTATGAAAAGTGTCTCCAGACGGGGTGTAGCCGCGCATAAAACACGATGTAACCACAATAGTTCCTAGCCACTTAAACGCGGCTCGCGAGGGAATCCGCTCTCGCGGAGGCGACTGCGCTCCGCGGTGACAATTTCCCCCGAGGAAGCTGAGGTCCATATCGCGCGAGGGCGACGACCACACGCGCCCGAAACGAAATCGCACGGCAATGACGTCGCGTGGCCATGAAAGTGCAACGCGCGTCGCCGTGTGCGGCGCGAACAAAGCGATTCGCCGTGCAAAGAATCGCGCGTCGAATCGATCGCGCCAAGAAAAGACTATTTTTATGCGGTGAACGACGTCAATTAGGTAACTTTGTCGATTTCTGCCGCGTTCGTCGGAACGTGTCATTCAATTATTAACGTTACCCGGCCGTGTTCGTTCTCTTTGCCCCAAAACTCACGACCAAATTTCTATTCCCTCCCCTCGGAGCAAAAAAAACTGGAGTCGCGCCTGAATAGCGCGCGTTTATAGACCGCCAGGCTCTCTGAGTTCGCGGCGGCAATTTGTTCAATTAAAATATCAAATTTGTAAAGCGCGCCGCTCGAGCGCTCTCTCGCTCCCGTGAATCGCGGCACAGTCGTATTTCGCGGGTACGCGACACGCTTTTCGGACTCGCGTCCGTGTTAATTTTACGTATCTCTCACTAGACTGTCTATCGGCGCTTTCCATTTAGCGACGCAAATCGTCGCAGGCGTCTGCCTTTTTCAGCGTGCAGCGAGCAACAAGGATAAAATGATACCCGTGCCAACTCGCCGTATTTGTACGCGGAAAAAACGAACGTGGTTGTTAAGTGACTTGTCAGAAAATCGACGAGACAATTTGCGAATACTGCGACCGATATTTCGACGTTGTTATCGAGTACGCGCGCCGCGAGTGAAACGCGGAGAAACCGGAGCTACAGCGGTTGTTTACGCGATGCAAATAACACACGTATCCTCGCCGGCGCACGAATTTATAGCCGCGGGTCCCTTCCAGTTGAAAAAAAAACACAGCAAATCCGTCGCATTACTCCGTTTCACGCCGCGTTTCGGCACCGACGAACGCGTAACGATAGGCGCACCACGCGGAACAACGGAGCGCAGGAGCAACGTCGAACGACCTTGAAAACGAGGCTTCGAAAAGTGCGGACGTTACTCTCCGCTCCGAAATAAAATCAATCGTGTGAAATCGCACGCACGCGGTCGCGGGACGCGACGGATCAGCTGGAGGCGCGCGTCGCGCGTCGCCAGACAAACGTTAACGAAGCCCGGGGTGGACGCGACGTGCTCCGACGCGCTCCGGGGAAAGGAAGAGACAAACATTGGCGTGACTCACCTTGATTCTCGGCGTATGCGGCAGGTACGGCGATCGCCAGGAGGGACGTCAGGAGGACCAGCACCAGTTTGCGCCTCGCCGCCGCCGCGCCGCCGCCGCCACCGCCGCCGCTCTCGACGGCGACGACGCGTCGCGGGTCGGCGCGCCGGGAATCGCGCGCCATGTTCCTGAGACTCGACACCGCTGGCTGGCTGGCTGGCTGGACGCACGTCGACCGCGGCTCACGCCAACGCCATGACAACAACGCAGCTCCCTCGCGACACGACGCGGCACGCTCCTCGCACGTTGGCTGTCTCGCGTCTGTCGCTCGCGCGCGCACGCACCACACTCGCGTTACCGACCACCCAGCCCGACTGGCAGCGAACGCGCAGACCGTTGCGACACCTCTGTTCGGCCGACCGCCCCTTTCCCCCACCATGGCGCCGGAGACGGCCGAGCGCGCACGATCGCGGGCGCGCCGTCGCGCACGGAATTCAAACGCGATTTCGGCAATACGTCGTCGACGGCCCGCGGAGAGCCGATTTCGCTCGTACATTTGACGACACGCAGACCGGATACGCGAGAAGCTCTGCTTTTCGCGAGGCTTTCTATTATCTGAAGACAGATCGCGTCCGTTTTCATTTCTCAGACGAAACCATGCGTCACGTTAGATGAAATCAGCATTATTGGTAGATTCATTTTCATAAAGCGATATGTATTACATATATGAATAATTGTATATGTGTGTTGCGTGCGTATTTAACAATAAATATTTTATATACTTCACACGTGACGTCTTGTGCTGACTTCTATTGCCTGTTTAAAATCGTTTATGTGAGAATTGTTTCAAATTTTTACAGTTTATTCTTTACACTAATGCGTGCAAAATAAGACAAATTAAATTAAAACTGACCGTCCCAAAGTTCTAGAAACAAAAATGTTATAGTTTGCTACGTTACACGAAATATTACGTGTAAAACACGTTAAAAAAATTATTACACGTAACAATATAATTCGTTGTAATATTATTACACGTGAAATATTATTATGCGTTTAAATATTAATATTTGCGCTTGCAAACGCAAATGGTGGCACATTTTATCTGTTTTAAGCTTAACGGTGAGTGAGATTCGTATGAGAAACACATATGTTCTAAAGTAAAATAGAACGAATAACTGGAAAAAAATCAAAACCGTTCCAACAATATAAACAGTTGAAGCTGAAAAATGACAAGAATTATGCAGTAGACATGAGTGTAGTGTAAGAGATGTGGCGACAGCGTCTCAAACTATAACTTTCGAATCTATTTTACGTTATGTATCAATCGTAAGTGTATTCTTTAGAACAATATTGCATCAAGACGTATCATTGTAATAATTGAGTGCTGGTTCCTGTCTGGAAGAAACTTTTCAGCATTACTGTCGCGAAACAACTACCTTAATAAGGATAAAGTTTACGCTTGGTACAGTATGAGATACGTAACAAATATTAATTGCTAAAAAATATTTTAAGCACGACACATTTCTTTACGTTAATATTTCTTGCGTAAATCCGTCTACCTGTTGATTTTTAATTTTACACTGATAATATTTGAGGAAAGCATCGAGACTTTGGTGCGATCGGTGTGCGCAGGTTGTTTCAACGTATGCAAGTATCGATCAAACTTTACGGGTGGATGGTTTTGTTCGAGTCGACGGCTGTAGCAGATGAAAATTGCTAAAATCAGCTGGAGAGGCGACTGTTCCATTCGCTTCTCATAATGGAAAACGCGCGGAGAGAGTTGGCGAAAAGAATCGTAAGCGAGTGTAAAGCAAAAGGGACCTCGGTAACTAAGGACTTGGCTTCGTTTCTGGTAATTTGATAACCAATGAGATATTGTTAAAAATACAAGTACGAGGTTACAAGAGCGTTCTCGAAAATTTTTAGCTTTCTCTGTATCAATTAAATCCAGCGTACCGAACGAAAGAAAATGGAAACGAGGAAAATGCGAGGGTGATTCAAGCCGTGACGGAGAGGCTGTGTGACCAGAGCCGGCCCGGTCTTGTGACTTTGAAAAGTCAGCTGTACTTCGCCAAGCATTATCACGATCGAGGTAAAAGTGCGTTTGAACGTTGCTTATAACACGTCGAAATTACTATCGCGATTTCATACTTCGCTCGTCAGACGAAACTGTCAAGAGGCATCGGTTGCGACTGCACCAAAAGACTGGACCTCTGGTCGTCGAGATTTGCGAGACCAGCAAATTGGAGAGCGGAAAGGACACGGAGAAGTTATATCAGAAAATATTGGCGGTGATAACGCTTCTGAGCGGTCTGGGAAGCCCCACGGTCCCATCACATCTGAGGTAATTGTCGATTATATTCGCGCGAACCTCATAAAAATTCAAATGTAAAATGAAGCAAAATCGATAATATTCGGTTCGTTTCATCTTGCATTTCTATTTTCTCGATCATGAAAAATTCATCCTCGCGCCAAAGACAGCATCGTTATCGGGGGAATAAAAAGAAATATTCCCGTCTACGGGCTGAAATTTGCATTAACCAAAAAATTATAAAGAGACATCAAATAATAATTGTATATGAAATTACATGTATGTTGTATTCAGTTCCTCGTAAAATTGGATATGTAACGTACATTAGGGAGGTGTCGGTGGCGTTGCAGAGCGTCTTCCAGGCTTCCGAGCTGGCGCACTACGTGACTTTGCCGAAACGAGAGAAGGAGGAGCAGTTGATGGAGCTCATGTGTTTAGTCGCGGGGATCCGTCTATTTAACAGAGATTGTCAACGCGGTGGCGAGGGAATCGACGATCGTAAGGGCGGGACAATTTTAATCCGGCCGGCTTATCCCTACTCTCTAAAAACCAATCAGTGAACTATCACTGAAAACAGTGAATCCACTGATTGACTTTTAGAAAGTAGTAGCACAGCGCATTGGCTAAATATTGGGCCAATGTTTGGTCAATGCTCTGTGCTACTAGGGTAATCTCCGAATGGCTTTAAACGGAGATGATGTCGCGACAGACATTGTAACTGCACGAAAGCGTCTCGCATCGCAAGAGTGATCGCGACGACGATTGTTTTTAGTGCCGAGCATTCTGCAAGAGGCTCTAACGAAGACCCGCAACTCCATTCTCGAGCTGTTAGAGCCGCTAATGGCCAAGATATACAAGTTCACGGCCGTCGTGGAAAACGCGGTCACGCGCGTATCGACCGACGCGTCGGATGCTGCATGTTGCAGCTCGGAGGAAGCGGACGCGGACGGGAAGATCGAGCGGGCCATCGAAATGCTAACTGCCAGTCGCCAGCAAGAGATCTACATCAGGTGGCTCTCGAAAGAGAAATGACATTTCTTCGAAGGAGAAATGATCGACAACTGACACGATTTCTAAAATGATCTTGTCGTAGAAAGCTGCTGAGCGATGTGGAGCGTAGCGAGAACACGGTGAAGAGTCTGATGGAACGTCTTCGAGCGCGACTCTTCAAACTCCACGACACTGTTCGATACAGAACGGCTATCCCTACTACTCAAGTCTACGTAAATACGACCAAGTTGATGCCCGACATAATTGCTCTGTTAACACTTATCATTCTCAGAAGTTACACAGAATCCCCCGTTTTTCGTGTAAAATCTCACCGTTCCGCATGCAAGATATAACTCATTTACTAAAATGTACTAGTCATTGGGGGAATTTTGTGACAAAATATAATATTTCCCTGAAGTCCGGATGGTTATAATTAAACATTCATTAGAACGTTTGATGAATTCATAAATGTAGTCCGCGGTAAACGTAATCGTATTGCGATTAATAATATATGTACACTCTGCCTGTTAGCCGCAATTTATTGATCTGGCGGATATATGGATGGGCCTGCAAGATGAGGTGATCATTTTGAGTAGCGTCAACAATTTCCTGTGGGAATTACAGAGCTTGAGCAATAAGGTATTAAGCATTCGCCCGTAATGGATCTAAACGTACTTTCGGAACATATATTTAGAATGATTTATATTATAGACTGCGAATATTTACGACGAAACAAAGTTAGAAGATATTGCCGAGGATATTTTAACCGACGCTGAAAGACTCGAACGTTCCATGGGAAATTTAATAAGTATTGATAGTTCCATAAATTATAATAAATATCGAGCGCAAGCGAAAATTTACTCATCGATCTTATTTCGATCGCATAAATATTTATATGGAGCGGACATATATCTTTTCGGTTTTACAGCAGAGTGCGGAGAGTGTTTGATATACTATCCAAACGTCACTAAAGACTTCGAGAAGATTAACTTGGAGGTAACCGGCAGCATTTATACCAGCCGAGGCTTTTATAATTTTACGAAATTTAAAGAATTAAAGTTCGTACAAAGATCTGCGTGATTTTACTCGAAAGACTCGAGTACATTTCCAAGTAATGCTGGAACGAGGAATGCATTAGTTTCTAGGATTTTGCGCGTGGACATTTGCGACGGGCAAAGGAGCCCTCGTACCAGGAAATCCGAACAACGGTGTGGCGAAATGGAGAGGAAAGCATTATGCCTTCAAGTCGTCCGAAGTAGCCGCAAAATTTGGAGAAGATCCCGACAGGTATTCCATTATTGTAAATAAATACAATGTATATATGCCTCAGCTTCGACTGTTAACAGATACGTTTACGACGCGCTCAATTTTGTTCGCAATCACGCGGAATACATCCATCTGTTTCAATTACATGAAGAGATCGAAGCCATGCAAAGCCAGGAAGAGTGAGCTTATTAATTGTAATCATATTCTGTCGCTTATATAAGCGAGAAGTGTAAAAAAAGACATTTGTTTTTCCAAGATTAACGGAAGAAGGATTGCGGCTGAAGATTCGTCATGATCAAAAAGTTCAAACGGACGTTCACATACTTCCGCCCTACATTGATAAAGATTACACTTCCAGCGTTTGGGAGCTCAAGCGTAGAGCACTGCGCTTGGTAGGTCAAACTTTATCGACTTACAAAAGAATACTTGACTGATAAGATACTGTCCGAGGAACTGTGAAAAAATCTCGCGATAACCATCTCAATAACTCCGTACTCTGATATTTTCGTGCCCTCTCGTAAAGCTCTGATATATCACGAGACACGTTCGATCGATTACATGCAATATATATTACGCATTATGAATAATTTCGGCACATAATTTATTTGTCCATTGTCTCTCAATTCCGTTAATTAGTGTGGCTGAAAAGTACTAATTTTGCATATAATAATTTTTCAGGCAAATATAAGTCGATGCGTTACGCGCAGCACACAGACATTTAATTCGCACTTCCGATATGGTGTTTACGTGCAAGCGTCTCTGCCTCAGGATAAGGAGGTTCAAACTAGAAGAGATAGCTGTACAAACACAAAGAAACTCATGACATTCATATTTGGATTGCGAGGCAGGCGGGATGACAATCAGCACGTTGTATCGTTCTTGGAAGATGAGTTTGACCATTTGTAAAATTTAAGTTATTTCTGAAATAGTTGTGCAAACTTGTATACGCAATAAATGTCTCAATAATATTGATATGTAATGAAGGGAAAAACACCATTTCAAGTGAATACACACATTGTGAATAATCAATCGGGTCATACATGTATTTGGAA
>NW_011967234.1:2544037-2547768 GCF_000949405.1 Vollenhovia emeryi | reverse complement strand
AGCTTCTCTCTTTGTTTTTTCTTTTTTTTCTTTTGAACGTCCGCATATTGTTCCTTTCGCCTTGGAGGCGAAGTCAATCATTCTGTTACATCCATGTTCCGGAAGAAATATTTTCAATATAAAAAAGGTAGAGGAATAATACAAAAATACTGTAAAACTAGCGCCAGATTACGTACAATTTGTAGTATTTGCAGAAATTTATCATTCGCCAGTATAAACCATCCATACTGCTTGTGAATTCAACGATCTGTGGTTTGCCATATAGTGTAGCTCTACACATAAACCTACGAATTCATTGATTCGCAGTGATTTGCGCCCTTTGACTTTGTAGGGAAATGGTTCCGTTACCAAATTGACGTGAACGGTAAACAATATACATGCACTTGGTGAATCCTCCCATCTGCATCGCTAATCGATCTCACGTGACTGGCAAATGGCAAATTTAAAAATCGCAAATTGTGCATAGCCTGACATTAACTTTAAAGATTTTCGTACCGAAGGGTAGACAGTTAAGACCATCGATAAAAGAAAAGTATTTTTCTAATATTTTAAATATATTCAAAGCTTTTATATATCGCCAACGTAATAAATGTGTTAGTTGAAATGTCACAAAACATAAAATTGAGCTTCTTAAATACCAAAACAAGTGCTTAAAAAAGTAAATTTCATTTTTAGTTTATCATTCAATAATGCCATTGCTATAATCGCGCGCCATGTTACTGCATTAGGAGTAAGATATTGTTATTAATGACGACCATACAAATGATATAACATTTATTTTGAATTAGATGACTTAAAACCAGCTTATTGACTATTGGCCACTGTAATGTCATTCACATTTCGAAATCATCTGGACGTCCATGGTAACAATTGTCCCAATATCAAGTGGAGCCAAAGAACATTAGCGATTATTCGTTAGAGATTATATGTATAATTGTATTACCAACGCATTTGTCAGGAGTCATATCTATAATAATGTCTACAAGATCAATATATATGATATTGCAGTCATCAATGGGACAAAATGGTTACAATGAGCGGCAGAGTACGTCGGAATGGTGTAAACATGGTCTAAAGTCTTAAGTCGCAAGAAATACCTTTTGTGTTTCATGTATATGTATGTATCGTGTGAGAAAGATGAAGAGGTGCACGAGGCGCACCCTGGAATATGTTATATATATGTATATAACTTGTCGGAGATCGGGATTGAAGAATGATTTAATCTACAAAGTGATTTTTGAGATATTTCATCATACCAAAAGTTCTGAAACGCTTTACGCCGATTACCTTCATTAATTCCTCGTCACAAATCGCAAACTGTTTATTCTTAGGGTCCTGTAAAAATCATTTACTTGGCAACATGATTTTTGTACATGCATGTAATATATGTATATATAATTTTTCCTCTAAGATATAGCGAAGGAAATAGTAAAAAGAAAATTTCAAGATATAGGAAATAAGTACATCAAGATTAAATTGATTACAAATAATACTTACATAAAGATTCCTCTCTTTGATGATACTCCATACTTTCTTCACGACCTCATGTCGAGCCATTTGTTCTGCGCCAACAACCGCGGCGAGCTCCGGAGACAACGTGATAGCACGCGTGTAACCCCCTCCCTTGCCTTTGCTACCACCTCCCTTCTTTGCTGTACTACCCGGAGCCTTTTTGTTTTTACCCCAGTCCTCGTCGCTATCACTATCGCTTCCCTTCTTCTTTCCTTTCTTTCCGGGCTTAGCTAGAAAAAATAAATTAACACATTTCACGTGAGATTTTTAAGATCATGCCGGGGAATAAAACTCTTCTAGTACAAAGAATTAATATCTTCTACTACAATTTTAACATAGGCCTTTAAGATATAAAATCAATTAGAAATTAAAGAGGCCGTTCAGGACCGGGCATAGGTGTAAGTAGCCAGTTAAATTAATTCACTTAAATAATTTAATTTAACTGGCTACTTACACCTATGCCCGGTCCTAAACGGCCTCTTTAATTTCTAATGGAATTAATATCTTACTTTTTTTAGGTGTAACTTTAGGTTTCTTTGGACTGTATTCCTCGTCGCTAGCATCATCATCGCTAGCGCTTTCCTCATCATCGGAGGATCCCTTCTTACGCTTGTTAGGAGTCTTTTTAGCAGGATTTCGCTTAGCTGGCTTTTTCTCCTCCTCCTCCTCCTCTTCTTCAGATCCTTCTTCCTCTTCCTCTTCGCCATCCTCGGACTCTTCACTAGCGGCCTTCTTCTTTTTCTTTCCTCCATCCTGTTTCTCTTGGAGGCATTCCATGACTAAATCATCCACCTCCTTTTTCCTATAAAGAATCAACGTAATAGATATTACTTTATATGTGATCAATGTAGGAATAATCCGCGAGCCGAGATGTGAAAGAATGTCAGGGGAGGAACGAGGTGGTAACTTGTGTCTATAATGGCAGTTCCACTCAGAGATCCCCTGTTTTTTTTTCTAGGACACCGAGAGACTCTCTTCTGCACAAATTACAGTGCACAAGTGCCTATTGTATGTCCGTTTCCAAGTTTTTGATTCAATTTCAAGGACGGCATGATCAGTACGATTCAACAATTAATAAAACAATTAAATGCGTTTTTTATACCGAGAGGTAAACTACGTCGCAGTAATGTAATCCGCGAGCACACGTGATAAATCGACTGACAAAGAAATTATTTGTTTTCCCATTTAGCATCGCAAATTTAAAAAATGCAGCATTAGATTATCTTGTACAAACTTTTATACTTTACGTCCAGAATTCGTATTTTTAATATTACCGACTCGTACTTAAGGCTGATACACATCGGCAACTTCTTTTAAAATATAAACATTAAAGTTAAATTATTCATACGGTAAAAAAACGGGAAACGAGACAACTTGATTCGGCCGTTAAAAATGGTCTTTAAACGACGCAGTTTTGGCGCGAGTAAACGCGCTCGTATATCGAGGAGAGATATTCCGTTGCGTTGTGTAATATGAATCGACTTGATATCGAAATTAGCACTGTCGCCATTTTCGCGAGCGGCAGTATACGATCGCCGTATCTTATCATATATCAAAATACAAAGTGCCAAGATGCGCGAGCAAAAATATTTTTCTATAATCGTATTTCATCACTGTATATATATATATATATATATGTATATATATGTATATATATATCGCGTCTTTTCGTTCGTCGCTTACCTTTCTATGAGGTCAACATCGAGTTTCTCTTCGATCTGTTGCCTCACTTTCTTAGCAGACATCGTAGTCAGGTCGGCATCCTTGAGGATGGCTAAAAAAAGAATTAACGAACACGATATGAATGCACGTTGCAATTGCGACATGTTGAAACAATAGTTTAAGACAAAAAATGGAACACAGGATAACGTCAGGTATCATTTCGTGCATTTTTATTCCCGCTTCAATCCGCCGATATCAATTACAAAATATAACTCTGCGAAGAAACATTCTTTATTTATCTTCTTCATCGCAGAACGTTTTTCATCTCAACATCGCATAGCTTCATCTTTATTATCTGGAAAGGATGAGGTAAGAGGAGGGGGGAGCCCCAGTCAAAAGACCCGCGTAAATTCGGCCCCGCTCGCGTCTCAGGAGGCTGCGTCGCCCCGCCATTCATCGCGGCGTCTAGTACGCGTCGTGTGTACAACACGTATACGCGGGGATAGTTTGGTTTCCCGCGTCGGGGGGATCTAGTGAATATCGAACGCAAATGGCCG
>NW_011967234.1:2537871-2543155 GCF_000949405.1 Vollenhovia emeryi | reverse complement strand
GGCAGCCGACTCCGGTTATAACCAATGACGATCCGTTCGGCGATACGCGAGAGGCGCGCGCGAAGGAGGGAAAAAAGGGGCAACGCGCGCGCGTGGCCGTTTCCGATCGACGAGAAGCGCGTATCTTGCAGCGAAGGAGCCTCGCGTACAGGAATATACGCGCCTTTTTATCTACCGTCGCGTAAAAATCCGTCGCGACGCGAAGCCGCGAGTACGAGAGAGCGCGCGACGGAGAGGAGAGAGAGAGCGAGAGAGCGAGGCTGATAGGCGCGCGCCACCACACACTCGAGACGCGTCATACGGCCCGCCGCAAGGACGGGGCCGAGAAAGCCAGCTTTTTATAGCGAACGAGGAAAAATCCGGGCTCGGGTCAGGGCACCGAACTGGCCGGTCGAAAAATCGCGGGCGGATTGCACTCGGCGGTCGCCCCGGCGGTCCAGCCGCACGCCCGGTACGTAGGTGGCGAGATACGGCTCGAGTGTGCCTCGGCGGTTGCAATGGCCGGCGTGGGGCACGCCACTCGGGCACGTACGTGCGCGCCAGAGTCGTCACGTCGCAAGAGGAAAGCGGCCGTTTTCGCCCGTATTCCCGGTGCGTTGGGCGCGCGTTACCCGCGCCGACGGCCGCGCGCGGCACGATTCGACGTCAGTCCGCGCGCGAAATAGTCTACATCGCGCGATATCGGCACTTACCGGTGATCTCCTTGCGCAGCTCCTCCTTCGAGATATCGGCCATGGTAGATGCTACTCGCTGTGCGTACTGCTGCCAACTGAGCCTACGCCGGCTACGGAGTCTCCCATAGCGTCCGTTGGTACAGTCCGCGCAGGCAGCGCCCCGATACGCGGCCGCCCGTGCGCCGTGCAATAACGAATAACTCGAGAACGCTCGCACTCAGACGAATACTATATACACCGAATCGTGTTAGTTTTTTACGCTCGACAAGTTTCTCATGACGCCCCACGCGTAATTCGGCGATCGGAGTGTGCCAATTCGGCGTTTCCCCGCGTACCACCGCTCGCACTCTCGCCGCTGACTGTACGTGAAGCGGCGCGCCGTGGCTGCCGGTGGCGTCCACGGTACAGTCCGCGCACCGCGCCGAGCACAGCCGCCGCCGGAAAAAGCACCTTCGCCGCGCGATAACTCGTCGACGCGGCCACCAACACGGATACTATATACACCGAATCGGGCCAACTTTTTTTTCTCTACAAGTTTCTCATCACGCCCCGGGCGCAATATTGCGATTTAACCGACCCGATCAGCGCCTCGGCCGCCCGTGCCGCGCGGCCCTTTCGCCGCTGACTGTACTCGGAGCATACTCCGAGTTTCGTAGCGTCGAGAGCGCCTAGTCCGCGTCATATGACAATCGCGGCCCGTGGCTGTCCGGGGATGTGTAATTGAAAAAAAAATGCGGACGAGGATCGCGCCGACGGATGCGAGCGATCGATGCGGAAAACGGACGCGTCCGCCTCGTCGCCACGGCCGGTCTCGCGCAATTTGCTCCATTAATTCTTGATATTTTTATCGAACTGTCTCGCAACCGCTCGCGCGCGCAGGATTTAACGGTCATTCCGGGGGGAGGGGGGAAATTTATACACGCGCCGTCGCGTATGTACGTGTACGAAACGGCAGAGCTTCGAGCCGAAGCTTACGTCGCCACGCGACGTGTCCTCGGCTTCTCGCGTCGTCGAAAAAGTCGCCGCCTTAAGCCGGTAATCGCGACCAATCAGCGCGATATTTTAACGGGCCGCGACGGCAGCAACGGCCACTCGGCTCCTTCGTCGCGTTAGCGGTACAGTAACGTCCGAAAGCGTCGGCGCGCGGGCGGCGACGGGCGAACTTGGCCGACGAATATCTCCGTAACGGCGCGTCGCACGACGATACTGCCGTCACAAAATCGTGTCAATTTCGCGCGACGAAGGTCTTTCTCGCGACGCGCCCCGCCCGATTCTATCGTCTCGAGCGGCCCTTGCGGCTCGCCCGCAGCGCGTGCCGACGCCACTCTCGGCGCTGACTGTACCGTACTCGGCACATCCACTCGGCGAGTCCGAGCGCGTCTACGGCCGTGCGTCGTGTCGCAACGTTCGCGCTTCGCGGCTCGCCTCGCGCGCGGGGACGGAGACCATTTTTCCTCCGGGACGGCGGCGAGCGTTGTTTACCGACGAGCGTTATTCATTCGCGTCTCGACGCAAATGCCGCCATAGGCGTTTGAATGTTCCAACATGGCCGCGCCAAGCCTCGCCGTCGCACCTGGCCACGCGGCATCTTCCCCGGCCATGGCGACGGCGACAACGCGGCGTCGAGCGGCACGGGCGAACGCGACGAGTCGCGCACGCCCGACCAGCTCGCGACGATCTCGACGAGATCCGGCAGACATGCCGGGATTGCGCCTTTTCTCTCTCAAAACATTACTTTCCCTCTCATTTCGCACGTCACTTCCGGTCGTTCTGGGCGGTCGTCAGAGGCGCCTGTAGACGAAACACCTCGGCTCGACCCGCCGCCCGGTCGAACGGTCGGGAAATTTAAGCGCTGCGATTCAATCGCGTTTCATGCAAGGTTCAGTTGTGCCGGTTCTCGAAACGTAGTACAGGATGGTACTTTTAGTTGCTCATTTGTCTCCAAAATATTGACATTTTCGCGTTATTTGGAAGCACGCCGCGCTCTCTGTCGGCGACGCCGAGTATTGCATCTGCGTGGCAGATGCAGGCCTGGTGCAGCCGGAGAGCGAGATGGCGCTTAGGTCAGGCTGGTCAGCAGGTGGCGGCAGAGAGCGGCAAATGTAAATTAAAAATAAAAAGGCTCCTGATTGTTCTCTGCCGCACTTGCCTTTAAGCCTCCGCTACAATGATTCTCGGTTCTGTCTACAATGGTCGTAGTCGTAGTCGCTCGATAAGAATTGACCAATCGCAGTCGATTATTCTTACGACTACGACCATTGTAGACAGAACCGAGAATCATTGTAGCGGAGGCATTAGGCTGGATTCAGACACATCTCGACTAAGAGCCGAGAAGCGACTAATTCCATCTTAGCTCAGAGAGCCGAGAAGCGATTACTTCGATCTTAGCTCAAAGAGCCGAGATGTGACCTATTCCATCTTAGCTCAGAGAACCGAGATGTGACCTATTCCATCTTAGCTCAGAGAGCCGAGAAGCGACATATTCCATCTTAGCTCAGAGAGCCGAGATGCGACATATTCTATCTTAGCTCAGAGAGCCGAGATTTGACCTATTCCATCTTAGCTCAGAGAGCCGAGAAGTCTGCGCAAGACAATATTTTGTCTCTCGCTCCCTCTCATGCCCCCTGCGGCCACTCTATTTTGCCTCTCTGTCTGTTATGTTCGTGACAACTTTTCTTAGGGAAATGAATGGGCATGCTGGATCTATCTTCTATGTCTATAATATGGAGTGGCCACGCCGTAGGGTTTACTTGGCAACCAAAAGTGCCATGGATGTACGAACTTCGGAGTCACATCCACTTATCGACACCGTTCTTACATCCACTTTTCGACATTGTCTTAACTTCCATAAATTGTGGATAGCATAGACATATATTCCAAAAAGCGATCGAAAAGTGGATGTAGCACGGATACACACCGAAAAGTGATATTTATCGACTGTGTCGATAACTGGATGTGTTCCGTAGTTCTGACTTCCACCTGTGGTGGCGATGCCGGCGTCAAAATCGGTCCCAAGCAGAGATCCTGTAATCGGAGACTGGCCGTAAGAGTTTCGTCAAGTCACTGCGAGTGAGAGAGAAACGTAGGCTATCTGACTCCTTTACGATCGTTACGATCATACCCAAGTAAACCCTACGGCGTGGCCGCTCTCAGGCCTCTCTCTGGTAAGATTATCTTTAGGTACAGAAAGGGCATCGGATGAGCCACAAAAGTAGAATCATCCCCCAGGTGTAGAACGGGCATATTTCCCTGTCGCATGCGTTCAAGAATCGAGCCCCAGCCCTCTAGATACAATCGTTTCCAGGACGACATTTCCAATCGACGCTAAGACTCTTCTCCGCATGTTCAATCGTTGAACCAAAGCCGCGAAATATGTCGACGAGAAAATATCCCCGTAGGCGGGCGCCAGCTCGTCTTCGATGGTAATCGCACCTCGACGGTTCGCAATTACCTTCGTTACCGACCGTGGGCCGCGCCGCGACGCTCCGCCCGGCCGCCAGGTGTCGCCAGCGTATGCGCACCGGAGTGAACACGACGTTTTAGACTGTCGCGCGAAACCGGGGGGGACTCTTGTAGTTCTTGTGCGTTATTATTGCTATTTGGTTGCACCATGACCCCCTTTTACATCGCGCACCGTGCGGTCGTACTAACCGATTGTGAAAACATCGACCCGAAATGCGAGCGTCAACGACTTCTTCGACTTCTCCGTGAGTGATGCACATTTTCGGTTCGCGCGTCTCTTTTCCCTCTCTTTTTTTTTCGAGACTGTACTCACACGAAGAAACGAATATGGAGGACAACCGTCGAGCGCTTTCGCACTGGTATTCACTTGTCTCTCGTCTACGATTCTAAATGTTAACTTTGATTCTGACGCGATTGTTAATACTCGTAAGTAAGAAGTCTTTTTTTCTAGGTCTGTTGTGTCGTTCGTAGACGCACGTTGGATCGTGCTATTTTCGGATAAGAGGAAACTCGGCGAGTTCAAGATCAGCCTCCGTACGATCGCCGGTCTCGGACGGCGAGCAACGTTCCGCTGCAGATCGGTACGTGACGCGATGATATTATTAGGAGCTTTAACGTTAATTTGCCTCGTCGATGCGTGCCCGCGCGAGCGCCCGGGCGTGCGTTTAATGCTACGCGCCGACAAATAGGGGCGCAGAATTATGATAAATTCTCGGGGAACACGTTGTTGCACAAGCCGCGAGCTTGATAGTACAACTGCTGATCGAACTAATTAGTTTGCCGTTCCACTCGATGGCGACACGTCGCGCGGCGTGACGTTAATCATGCGCGAAGAAAAGATCTCGCGATTGTGTATGTTCATTCTTGCGATTTAATTAACGCCCCGTTCAGGTACAGCCGTGATTTTAATATTCACGAGACGCGAGACTCGATTGGCTCGCGAACGTGGGCAACGTGGATTCGCAAAACACGGAAAATCTTAAGCAGTAAAGTCTAATCTGCAGCGTATTTTTTATTATATTACTGTAAGAAACATTCCATTTTGTATGAGCAAGTCAATACACTTAAAAAACTTATCAACAATGTGCAACGTATAATTTATCAACTTGCACAAATGTTTTAAACAGTATTTATTGCTATAAACCAGT
>NW_011967234.1:2530640-2537449 GCF_000949405.1 Vollenhovia emeryi | reverse complement strand
CTATAAACTATAATGTTTTCAAACGCAAAGAGCACATTGTGGATCAGACGGAAAACTTGAGACTTAGGAATTTCACAACCAGTCGGAATTTTCAGCGTTGCTCAGGTTTTTTCGTGTGTTTGAGCCTCTAATGGCGGCGTCTAAGTAAGATTTAAGAAAGTGACCTACCACAATCGATTGTAAGAAGAATAATCGACTGCGATTGCACGTCGCACAAGGCCCGAACACACGAAAACAGCTTGAGCAGTGAAACTTAAGACTTAAGGAAAATGACCGATGAGAGCCGAGAGCGTAAGCAGCCATTTTGAAGCTGAAGCAATGCTGAAAATTCCGATTGGTTGAAATTGTCAAGTTTGAGCCTTAATTTACAGCGCGTTGTAAATTATTTCCGCGCGTAACCGAAAATTTACGCGAGTCCTTTCCCTCCCCGACGCATTATCGGCCGTTTCCTTTATCATGCACCCGGTATATATGCGAGTGGCAGCTCGAGGGCTCGCGATGGATCAACGCGAGCGCATATATGTATATAATATGTATACGCGCGTGTATATATGTATGGCTAAATTCGACGCGCGTCGGAGCGGCTCCGGCCGAATGTATGCACCGTGCCGGCCGCGCTTACGTACACGTGCGTGTACGCGCGCGCGCGTATACGCGTGTGCGCCGCGCGTACGCATTCACAGCACGCCGGTGTCCGACGCCTTGTCACGTGTACGTGTCAAAATCAATATTTGGCGTCACTGGGTTATGATAACGCCGCGGTGTGCGTGCCGCGCGCGGTCCCTCCTCCCCCCCCCCCCCCGTGTACACACGTGCACCCACACGCGCGCGCGGTGCGTGTGCGCGCGAGCCGCGCACGCGAGCGGCACAATCTGCCGGATTTCGCGGAATTTCCGCGTCGCCCTTGTAACGCGCGGCGTAAACAATGTGCACGCTCCGAAACTTTTCCCATCTCGGCACCGGCGGTCGCGCGTCACGTCGCCGCGCGTTTATTGGACGTTTTTGAATCGCCGGCGAGCGTGTAGCCACCGGGTGCCGATGTATCTCGTCGTCGCGATAGAGCCCAGGTACGATAGCAAAGTCCAGAGAGTGGCTTCCGACGTTTGTCAGTGACGCTTCTGAAATTTCCTGCCGCCGCCACCGCCGTCGCCGCCGCCGGATTCCCCGGTTTTTCGTTCCGGCGATATCTGCGCTCTCTCGGAACCTGCTGATCCCAATTCCCGTCAACTGGCCGGTCAATTAAACCCGCCGTCGCGTGGTGACCGAAGAGTCGACCGCGGAAAGTCTGCATACGTTTTCTCGATCGGTCATAATTACGGAGGAAAGGATGAAACAAAAATGATGTTGAAAAGTCTCGCCGAGTATTTTGATACTTTTCGCGGCGTTAAAAGGCAGTTGGATAAAAATAAGGAGATTTTGAGTGAATAATCTCGGCGAATGTTTCCTTTGTTACAGGCATTTCTGGCAGGCTCACTATTTTCACGCTGAAACGCGCGTAGCCGATATAGCTCTTCATTGAAGCGAGCCGGGCAAGTTCACGGTCGCTATTTTCGGCAGAGAGCGCGGAACGGGATCGAAGCGGTGGCGAAAGAGAGCAGAGGAGCCGGGAGGAGTCAGCCAGCGAAGTAGAGGTAAAATATAGAACTGCCACCTGTTCGACTGCGCCGCTAGCGCATTGTGCCGCGGGCTTTTTCCACCGTGAACCCGAAAGATTATCATTGCAAACCCGGGCTCTCGTAGGTTTCGCGTTTATATCCCGGACTCTTCGTGAAACTTAATTGAAATCCAGCATGAAAATGCATGGGGAACGTTTTAACAACATTAATTACGTCTCTGTTGATTTTCAACGTCGCTTCGTTGATTTTGATAATAGGACCGACTATACGACGATAATTCTTCGATAGCTGCTAAATCCGCTAGGAGTAAGAATTTCGTGCGCGCCGACCGTTCCGTCGCTCGTCAAAATTGGGTTATTTTTAAACCGCCGCGTTAATTGCTCGAGCTCTTTCAGCTCGGAAGGCGCTACTTTCGCGCGATCCAACCGCAACAGTTTGCGACGCAACGTCGCCGACGTTAAACCTCTTGCTTGTTTCCAACTTTACGATTTACCACATTTTAACATATTCCTCTCAAGGGAGCGTTACGTTGCCGTGAATGTAATCAAGAACGTCTGTTATCGCCTTTAATTAATCGCGCTCGCTTGTCGATTTGCTTCTTGAGCGAGGACACACGTCCCGGATTATGCGCCGTACTACTTTCGTTTCTCTCGTTTCCTCTTCCCTCTCTGTCCCTCTGCGTTTCCACCGTTCCCACCGCTCCGACAATTCTCCACGCATGGCCTGCCACGTTTTTCGTGCCGTTCATGCCTATTTTCCGGCAAGCGATTCGGTCGACGACGCGATTTTCCCGCACGCGGCATATTTCCCTCGCCGGATACATCCGCGGACAACGTATTGATTTGCTTACGTACACCAATGCCGGCATTCATGTGGAGCGTCGACGTATCTCAATCTTACGATGGATATGGGAAATAACGCGCGTCAAATCGTCGAAAGACGTTTCGGGTCAAATGCGATAATAACAATAACGTAAACCTGATTATCGTGCATCAGTGTCATCAAAGTTGCCGTAATGGTTGTCGGGCTCGTCGATAAGGGTTGGCTAACTCCTAAGCTATTAATTGTATTTGCGCGAGATATATGCAATGAATTATTTTACAATTAAAATGCAGATGAAAATTGAGAATCGCGAAGGAGCGCTCGTTAATAGACGGTCGGATCTCTAAAGATATTCGTACGAGTGTTAATTATTTAGTAATTTTAAGAATACAGCATCATTTTTCCTATAATAGCAATTCCTCCCAATCGGTATTCCAAGAATAATTACTCGATAAGAGATCAAAGAGCAGGCCAATTAGGCGGAACTTTTTCTCATCGCTCTCGTCCCCCTCTCCCCCTCTCACTCTCTCTTTCTCCCGTTCTCAGCGTGCGCGTGTGCGTCTTCCGGGCAATATGCGGCGTTCGATATGTACACGCACGACGATCTCGCGTACTATCTTGGCGAATGCAGAGTCGTCCCTCGGCAGGTTGGTTCTCTCCTCTCTAGAATATCTGTAGAGCGCGCACGTTGTACGCGTACAAACGGCGTTGTGCGCGCGCGGCTCGTGCACACACACACGCGCACACCGAGCGCCAAGATGCAAGTAGACGGTAGCGGCCCTGGTATCTATCGGGTCTTCTCTATTGCAACAGATGCCTGTTGCTACGCGGCCCAGGCGATGCCGTCACGTTTTCGGCTTCTCCGCTCCTCGAACTTGTGCGTCCGCCGCCTTCGCTCGCGTTCCTCCCTCGCGCCGTCCCCGCCGTTACTCACCGAGAAGCGTTTTTCGCCCTTTTTGCCACGTGATCGGGCATTGACCCTATCCCCGACGCGGCTCGGGGGTGGAAAGCACGAGGCGCAGCAGCGACGACGAGGCGGCCGCTTCCTTCCCCTCTCATTTTTTCCTCCCTCTCCCACCCTCCCTTCCTCCCCCCCCTCTCTCTCTCTCTCTCGTTTTTTTTCCTCCGCGGAAGACAATACTTTCGAACCAACGAAGCGATAACAATCGTGATCTTGGGATAAATGGTACTAATCGGTGATTAATTGATTGTGTAGTTTACGCTCGAACGGCCTTTACGGTTTTATGCCGGCGATTCGAGCGCCGTTAATTATGCGGAGTGGATCTTAGGAGGAACGTAGGAATAACGGTGAAAATGCAGAAACGACTGATGTTTCCGTTCGGGAGATCGAATTATGTCACGTCCATTACGCCATAAGATTTGCCGTTCGCCACGTGTTAATTAGATAATGGTTAAACCGGTGATTTACGCGCCGGTGTAACGTACGCTGTCTTCTTTTCAATCGCCCGCCGGTCACCTCGACGTATCGATAACCGCCGAGCGAGCCTGCAGAATTTCACCTATCGAAAATTGTTTCCGAACAGCCGCGCGCGTTACGTTAACACATTTAGAATGTCCGGAAGGGACGCTCCCCCTGCGCGATGCTGCGGAAATGGATCGAAAGTAAAACAGAATCCAGCGCCCGGTTGGAAGACACAACACACTTTCACGCGGATAATAGTATTTCGTTGTATTGCTGTCGATTATGCGACGTTGAGAATGCGCGGTTTAGATGACATTTTTCGAGAACGTCTCTTGCAATTGTGTTACTTGTGCACACGTTACGCCGTAAATTAAGAGACTGTCAGCTCGATGCACTCAAGCAAGCGCATTCGGAGTGTCATAATAAAATAAAAACTTTCTCCGGTGTCAAAGATATGAAACATGATAATCTCGTTAGGTTGCCAACAATGAATAAGTTTAGTCAACCTTAACTGGCACTTGTTTAAAAATAAAAAATATACAGTACGACGTTTCGACCAAGGGTTTAGGCCCTTATCAAGCGCACATTCTTAAAAATTAATCGAGTCATTGTAATATGTAATTGAACGGTAAGAAATTATAACAGAGTTGAGTCATGATTATAAAATTAACGGCACAAGATAAATTGTGTACAATGTCTACCATGGCCGGGGAGTGACTGGACCAAAGATATCAATTGCAGGTACGGACACGTGTGGAATACCGTGCAATCTGTTATTGTCGCTCCTTCTGTGCAAATTACGCTTGTTATGTAACGCCTTCCCGAGTAGAAAATTGTTAAGACTAATTCAGGCAGTTGAAGGCCCCGATAAGGATGATAGCGGGATTCCTTAAAATGGGATACCCTACTATTGTCACGTCGGGGCCTTATTAAATATTGTTAAGAATGCAGTAGTTTCACGAATTCCCTCATAAGAGGGTTTGATAAACGTTAGCTTGAATAGTACTAGCGACCGTGCGTTAGGTTCTTTCGCAAGTAAAACTTCTGCCTTAATTAAGGATAGGGATTAATATTTTAAAAGGGCCTGATTTTGTCTTATGAGGTCCAGATAATATTTCTTTATATTATTAACAAAAAATGTGACTTTTCCTCAATTTTGGGGGGAACTTAGCATTGAAGCTGATCCTATCTCCCTTTCGAATTTTCGTAATAGATCGAAGAGAGATTAATACGTAAGCATACTTGAACGTGAGATCGGGGAAAAAGATCGGTCGCGTTAGATGAAATCGAACGTGTCGTTGAGCGGCGTCTTGGCGGAATACGGCCTGCGCCGAGGGATCAAGCCGGATCATCCTTAGCCGAGCGATGCAATCTAAGGAACGGGCTCGCGTTTCGAGATCGGGCGCGTCCGAGAGAGGGAAAGAGCTCCAGTTCGGTTCCGGCGCTGAAGCCGGTGCGGCGCGGCGTGGCGCGGCGCGGCGCGGCGCGTCTCGCCGGGAGAAAGGAAAGAGTGTAGCGTCCCGCGCGCGTAATTAAGGACCAAAGGGTGGGCATGGGACAGAAAAGCCGGCGGAAGAGAGAGACGACGAAGGGGCGGTATTTGAGAAGGGGTGTATGGGGGTTTAGACATCGATCGGGCTGGACGTGTGTGCCGGCGTGCACGTGCACGCGCGTCGTACGTGTATACATAACCACCACACGCCGCCACCTGGGCAGTCCCGCGTGGGCAGGATGGTGCGAGTCGCCGTTACAAGAGCGGCGAGGGCGAAGCGGCAGGGGATGCGAAGGAGGGTGTAGCGGATATAGAGCCGCACGAGGCAGAGGGACCGAGGGTGGTTCGGTTGGCCCCGAACCTACCCTAAATCGAAGAAGCATGGGACACACCCTGGAAGAAAATGGGAAGTGGGGTAGTTGGCGCGGGTGGCCGGGCAAGGATGGGATACCTCCGCACAATCTCTCTCTTTCCCGCCTCCGTCTCTCGTCCCCTCGTCCTCTCCTCCCTCGTACCCGATGCTCTCCTGCAGCCTCATCCTCCCTCTTCCACCTGCCGACCCTGCTGCTCATCCTCCTCCACCGTCCCCCTCCTTCCTCCGATATCTTATTTCGTTCTCTCACCCTCCTCTCGCCACGGGCGAGCCACCTCACCCCACCGAGTCGGCTGAAGGCGCCCGGCTGCTCTCGTCCCCCAACCCCCGCGCCCAATCCCGGCGCCCTCCGCCATCGACACGCCAATGAGGGCCACCCCGCGACAGGGCAGGTGTGCGAGCCACAATGGAAGACGCTGTAGAGACAGCCGCGGTGAAGAGAGAGGACCAACGGACTCGCGAGTAGCCGCGGGCGAGAGGGCGAGAGGATCTTCTCTCGCTCGGCGGAGAAAGAGTCTGCGAACGGAAGCGAGACGGCGGAAAAGAGCGGAGATGGAGAAAAGTAGAGAGAGAGAGAGAGAAAGCACGAGAAGGAGAAACATCGAGAAAAAAGGGATAGAGCGGGAACAGAGAGAGAGAAAGAGAGAAAAGAAGAGAAGAGAAAGGGAGGCAGCAAGACGGAAGGAAGGAGAAGGTGCGCGCGAGGTCGCGGAAAAGAGAGGCCAGAACAGGACAGTGAGAGGCGGCAACGCCCATTTTTTGATAAGCTAGTTACCCGCCGCCACCCTGCCGCGAAAGGGGCAGAGGGTAGCTCTCCGGCACAAGGCGGCAAGAGGCGCGGCGGCAGGAGGTCGAGTTGGCCGAAGGGCGAGGGACGGGGCGACATGTAGGAGCGAGGGGAGCGGCACGGGGGAGGAAGGTTGGGTACGCGGCGGGTGTCGGGTTCTACGGAGATCAATAACTGCATAAAAATAAAGTGAGGCTCTGGCCCGCTACCTTTAACCCACCGCCCCCCCTCCGAGTTCTCCACCTTCACCTTTTCCTCCACTTCCGCGGCGCCGACGGCGGCGGCGGCGGCGGCGG
>NW_011967234.1:2481701-2530328 GCF_000949405.1 Vollenhovia emeryi | reverse complement strand
ACGGCAACGGCGGCTGCCTCGTTCTCCTTCGTTCGACGCCCCTCCGCGTCGTTGCTTCTCGCTACGCAGCAACGTCTTTCCAACACTATGCTATCCCCCCGTCGTCGCGCCCACCCTCGTGTACCGTCACCCCCCAACCTCCCGGCCTCCCGCCTCCAATGAGGATCCGGAGGTTATTGCCTGTATTTTCTTAAGGGATGAATTCTCCGCGAGGACCGCTACCGCCACCTTCGCCAACTTGTTCGTCGCGCGGAGGGGTGAGAGGACTAGTAACTGCAAGTTGGGGGTAGGTAGGTGTCGGTGGCCGGTGTAGTCCGCTTCCGGTATACGCGGCCCGTTAAGTTTTCGTCATGTTCGCAACGATGCGCGCGACGGAGGGGGTTGATCAATTTTCTGATGGAGATGTCGTGCCGGATGGATTGCGTTGTCTGTGGGCTCACGCCTGACACTTCAGACACGCGTCGCGATGCATGATCGAGGGTCGAGGGGGGATGGGAAAATAGGAGAAGTTTGTTTTCGAATATTTATCGAGGGCAATGTGTCTCGTAACCGTCTGTTACAATAGGATTGATCAAACATACGCGCATGTAAGACATGCGCCAACAACAATGTTTCAAACTCAAAATGTTTACGAAATTTTCGATCGACGATATGCGAATCCACGATGCCTCCGGGTACGGTAGCGATATTTTTTTAACGTCCATACGTGTACGGGCATACAGCGTGTAGAATCACGTACATACAGTATCTGCAGACATCCTGGAAAACTTGAACGTTCTTCAATAAATTTTACAAATCATTTCAACCACAAGTATTCGAAAAAAGAATCGGAAAGGACGAAAATCCAGAGATATATTTTCGAATGGAAAGGATTGTGAAAATGTTCAAATATGAATTAGATTTCTCGATGATTATTTTAGGAAAAATTTCCAACAATATGCGGCATATTTTTCTTGTTCCACAACAAATCGTGTCACATTCGTTCGTCATTATATTTGCGTAGAGCACAAATCGCATGTACAGCCGAACGAATCACGATTCTGTGCGTTTCGAAAGCAACAAGTACTTAGGTACGATCCCTCTGTAGGAGACCTAAAGAGACCTTGCGAGGGGAGTTAAAAACAAAGTTGCGATCCTCCGGCAATGCTACGATTACGTGCTCAATAATGAATCGCTGTTGTCAGAAATCTGCCCCGACAGGCCTAATCGTTTAATTGCGGTTGCAAATAAATGCACTCGACGTTGCAACGATACTGCAAAGACCGATTCACATTTTCTCAACTCCTCGTGCGATGGCAGTTTATAAAAAAACGGTTCTTTCGAATAAATTGGTGTATTGGCCAAAAAGAAATGTAATATTTCAGTTAACATGTTGATATAAACTTTTGTGCGATAGCTCTCGCGAGTAAACTTGAGAAACACAATCAGATAATTAAATAATATCTGTCGGCTAATTTTTTAAGTAGAGCTAATAAAGATAATAATTACATAGAAAATATTACGTACGCAAAATACTGAAACGTATGAGTTGCGGTATTTTTACGAATAAAAATAGTTGGTTTGCAGAAGAGTTGAGATTTTTCATACAAAATGCAAAAGGTAGAGCGTTTTCATCTTCTCAGAAGATCAAGTATCGTTTCGGTGTAATTACTGGCGAGGTAGTTCCAGGAGAGCCGCCGCCATCCGCGTTTCTTCGAGCGACTGTTCCGGACTTCCTGCCCACGAAAGCCGCTCATCCATCGAACGGCACCTTCCGCGAAAAAGAAATTAGACGCCCGGTGGTTTCCCGCGAGCGAGCGGGCCACGTTCGCGGAAACTACGCGCGCCTTTTTCCTCTCTCCTCTTTTCGCGGACGGTTATCGTTCGAAGGGCGAACGCAGCAAGGAAACGCGCACGCACACGTTCACGCATGCACCTTGCATCCAAACCCCTTTCGGGAGGCAGTATCGACCGCTAGGAACGGACAACGGTCTTCTTTTACGTACGAAAGCAATTTTGCAGGCCGTTCGTAATTTAGTAGCGCGAGGACGGCAGGGCGGAGGGTGGTCGGCGAGGGGGCATGGGAGAAGAAGAGGCAGGGAATAGATGGAGGGAGGTATCTGTTGTTGGCGTTGCGAAATACGCGCACACATTTTTCGCGGATCAACCGTGGTACCGTGCTATCCATATCAAGATAAGGATACGCGTACCTTTACGTTTCTGGTGCCGTAAAGGTACCGGAATACATGCTCCTTTATGGGCGCCGACTGAGACTTGGTTCTAGAGTAGCTGTTACGGTTAACCATGGAAAAAAACACGAATGAAAAACACAGTGCACCGACAAGCGAAAGGAAGGACGAAAGAAAGAGAGATTGCTGTGAATTCGCAGATTTAGATTCGGGCTTTGTCGCTGGTCGCGCGATTAAGTCATTTGTGGTTGAATTAATTAAGAAACATTCCAGAGTTTCATCTCGGATTCAGGTGAAATTTCGTAAGCGAATTCAGCGAAAATGTAGAAAAACGTATATATATTTTTACGTCGCTACGAGCTGCTGAGTAATTTTATTACTTTATATAGTAATTAATTATATCACTGATCACTCTTTGCACAAACAGTTGTGCAAAATTAATACTTGAAACGGACTGTAAACATTTTTCATTTATAGATACGTAAAAATGGATTAAGTCATTAGTAAGATGACACGTGTCCATTTTTTTACGAATAAATTAAAACGCTAATGATAGGCATTAGAAAACAATTTTTACTTTATTTGCCTCCTTCTCAAGTTAAGGGTTTTGTCGTATCGTTAAAATATGCAAGGGAGGCACGATCGCGGGAGAAATTTTTCAGCCCTCCCTTCGAGACGAGTACTTGTGCGCCCGGTGTGTCTCGAAAGGGCTAAGAAGGAAAGAGGGGTCTCGTCGCCCTTGAGTCTACGCACGGTGCTCGTACATAAATCACGTAGTAGGGGTAGGTCAGTACGGGCTATCTTCGGAGGGTTGAAACTTTTAGGAAGGGAGCAGTCTGCGAACCGCTCGAACACGCAAATTTAGGGTGGGTCGTCTCCCTTCGTGAGACACATAAGTTCACCCCCGCTGTGCACTCGAAAACTGGCGAGCGTGTTCGGGGGAAAAACGGTTTTGTCTCGGAAACACATGTGATATTTCTGCTATTGAGTCGCACCTATTTGCATAGATAATTATCTATTATGTGCTCTTCTGTAATTAGACGACTAAATTGCAAAAAAAAACTAAAGCGGACTTTAATTGCGCTTCTGTCCGAAACATACATTTATTATGACGTTAAATTATATGTGCATATGGGGTTGATTTATCCATCCATCTTTTTCAGACCACATTTTTTCCACACTTATCAAATTTCTGCTTTGCAAAAGGAATACTTTTATAAGTCTATATTTGTAAATTACATACGCAAACAGCATTTTTTGTAATATGAAAAGTTATAAAAGATTCTCGATAGTGCAAGGATTAATAATTTTTATGAGCTGAATAATGTTTGCAAAGCCAGGAAAAACCACTACTTTTTGACGAAAATAGCATTTACTGGCCTCAAATGCTGGATGAAGCTACGTGTCTTTATGTGAAGTTATATCTTTCCGCGTAAACCGAATAAATTGCTCGGTTCATACAATAGGAAACAGTAAACAAAAGTCAGTTACAAGGGTGAAGTGATAGTTTTTAATTTCGCGCTGTGAAGCGGCCCCTTTTTAATCAATCTTGTACGTCTCTTATTTTTTGTTAGAGTTTTTGTAGCGTTTTTACGAGAAATAACATCGTTCGACAAATAAAAATATTCGGTCGTGCTCCCGCCGCGGATTTAATAAAACATTTATTTACAGTTTATCACGAGTAGAAAAATTGCCGCGTTGGTATTCGAGAGATAGAGAGAGATTTTAGCAGGCTAGCGTGTTCGCCCGAAAATAATGCAACTCTTTCATTTGTCCTGGATTACACTGTCGACACTCGTCCGAAAAAAGGCACGCATTCGTGACAGTAGCGTGCGGTGATGTGTGGGGGGGAAAAAACAAATAATACCACAGCGTTTTTATGATTCATTCAGCGATACTTTTTCTCTTTGTCTCGTAGATTAAAAATCACGTTTTATCGTTCCACTCGCAGTATGCGCGATAAATCACAACAAACACTAAATTTTTTGAAATAAGTTTAATAGATAGCGCCGATTGTGCCGTTGCAAATAGATAATATGATATATTACAAAGTTGATATCGCGAACTGTGTCAAACAGCGGTATTAAAATATTTAATTGAAACGAATTTTATAGGAATGAAATTTAAATCATCAGTCGAAAATGACTTTTATTTCATAAAAGAATAAATCATTAGCAAAATACAAACAACGGATGGTCCGCTGTTTCTTCTTCAAATGAAATCGAGCATTGTAAAAAAAAAAAGAAAGGACTTATGGTGCTATTCCATTAGCATGTAAAATATACCATAATTGCGAAGAGTGTATTCGCTATTCGGTATTAGCCAAACGAAGCGCCGCTACCACAATGGTCATTGTTAACGGATCATTACTGGAAAAGTGCTCTCCTCGTTTACACTTGCTTTGCGCGGCATCATGCCGATGCGTTATCGTAAAACAAACTACGCTTTGGCGACATTTACATTGCGCGATGGCAAAATAACAATTACGCTCCCGCTGGCCGACGAGGCGATCCCCGAAACTACAGCGAAATGTGATTAGAGTACGTAGATGGGGCGCGCTGTAAACCTACCGCGTGTTATTTCAACGAATTTGCGCGGAAGTTGTTGAAATTTCGAACAACTGATGACCGCCGTTATATGGGCTGGGTTATTGACGAAATCGTAAATTAGTAAACTTTATTACGCTTTCTACGCGTGTTGTCACCTATTATGGCGGTACTTCAGCGAGATAGCGCGTTAATTATTTAGATACAATAATTCTTCTTTTATAAGAGATATAACGGTAAAAAGTGTATCGCTTTTTTTTTTAAGAGTTCATCGCGACCATTTATTATTTAGTTAGCTAAGTGCTGTTGGATGGTATCGTGTTATAGCATAGATCAGTTGATAATTAAATTAAATTAAGAAATTTTTTTTACAGAAAAAGTTACTTATCAATTCTTCACAGATACAGAAAATATACTTTAAAGTTAGGTTTAATTAATTGATAAATTGCAATCACGCTTGCAACTGAGCAAGGAGGGGAAATGTATTTATTAATATTTTTGCGATTTGGCGGATGACACACGCATGACAGGTCGAGATCCCATTGTGGACGGGTTCTTGATTGTCGACGAAGAAAAAGAACGTCCCTGCCTGCGCTCGATGTTGACGAGAAAAAAAGGTGTGTCGATACAGGTCGTTGAGCAACATCCCATAGGACCCTAACCCGGAAGTAAAGGCGTGCATACGCATCCGCGCGGCTGGATAACAAATCGGCCATGGCGCTAAGAGAGAGACAGTAAAACTTTTCCTCAGAATTTTCCCGACGCATTATTGCGATCCGTTTTGTGTGATTTTTCGCAAAGATGGGCGGCTTAATGCGTGTGAAATCTGAACTTCGCGACACTCTCAGTCTCTCTTATTTTTCGCAGCAGGAAAGTGACACGTGTAGCGTAACAGCTTTTACGACACGATAGTTTCGAATACAATTAACGATAAAGTTGCACGTTATCTTGGATTGATTACTATACACGCTACTCGTAACGTTAGTGCTTACCGAAACACAGCTAGACATTCTCGACGCGAGCGCGGTCAGTTATTGAAATAATTAATTCCTTATATATGTACCTTGACAAAACATTGCTTGTTTATTTCAACTCCGGTCAGACGGTAAGTTTTTGTGCTCTTGGCTATGCGCGTACGCAAATTGTCAGGACATGACAGGTCTGTAGAGGGGAGCCCAGGACACGCATGGAAGAAGGAAACGGGAACTGTTGCGGAGAAAGAGACAGAGCGGGTATTGAAAAGGGTTGTAACGAGTATACAATACTTTTACATGACGTCAATCTGTCTACTCGTATACGCATTACGTAGATCCATGCGCCGAGATACAAAAGTACTCACGAATAAATAAACGTTTTTAATTATCGCTCGAACGAGACGGTTCAATACGTCGAATGCCGTTGGATAGTTTATTCGATCAAGTAATTTATTTCGCCAAACGCAATCGCGTCTTCATATTCGGAATACTTTGGAAAACATTTAGAGATTACGTATTCTCGTATACATTTTTCTGATTAACAAATAAGATACTGAGGGGCTTTATTACTCTATTTTCTCTCATTATACTTGCGCTTTATAGATTTTATTTTCCGTGCTGACAGTCTCTTTAACGTCATCTTTTTAATCGCTGGTCGTCTGGAATTTTCCTCAAGACGAGAGTCGGCGGTCAACTACGCTTTCTTGAGAATGCTCGTCACCCCTAACCGACAGCTTCCGAGAAATATTGCAAACAGCTCGACAAATCGCTCGCGGCAATAAGGGATGAGTAACAAAATGAACTTAGTTCGGCGGCACCTAAAATTTTTCCCCGCTTAGAGTTGTTACCGTGGAATACTTTGAAGAGTCCCGGGGTGTCCCGCTAGAACGATGAATATAGAAAGAGAGAGGGGGAGAGAGAGAGAGAGAGAAAAGGGAGGTAGAAAAAGATGCGTATACGTATGGTGGTAAGGCGACGAGGAAAAGAAACAGAGAGCGAGGAGGAAAGAGAAAAACGCGGACGGGCGAGCGACGGAGACGTTAAGCGCGGGAAGTGGCGAGGGAAGAAGGGCTCCGATGGTGAGAAAGGGATAGAGAGAGGGTAGTTCTGAAAGGGGGTTGCGATGCGAGTGCAATACTTTTCCGTGAGACGGCACCAGTGTCGTCGGCCCTGAGGGGTGGGTTCGGGCCGGACTGGGAGTGTGCGTGGGGTCAACGACCGCAGTTAGGGTGGCTTCCCCCTACCTGGTGCCCTCCCCCCGCGCGTGCCCATCCCTGCGCCCTGCACCCCTCCGTTTCCCTCCTGTCCCCTTGCCCTTCCCTTTCTGCTCGCCCCTTTGCTCTACGCCAGGGCACGTTGCGGTAGGCGGAGGTTGGGGCAGGTTAGGCTTAGCTTAGGGTTCAATATCGGGGAAAACACGGGCTTTTATTTGATCGTTCGCTACCCCGCTCTAAGAGGAACGGGGGCGGTTTGGGGGGTGGTTGAGAGCAGGAGGAGGAGGAGGGGGAGGACGAGAGTGCGTACACACATTGGTTTTTTCGTAGCTCTGTATCCTCTGAGCGCGAGGCAGTTCTGTAGCGAGAACGAATGGCATTGATGCCGATTGTGAGCGCAACTTTGGGGGGGGGGGGGGGGTGAAAGCTCCGATATGTAATTCGTCGGAAAATTCCGAATTCGTTTTCATTCCCAGTCGACACTTCGATCGGTCGTACAAGGCAGACGGCAAAAGTCGTTCCCGAAAAAGTGCTAATCTTCTTAATAGCTCTTGATGCATTTTTAAAACTTTCTGTTAATTTCGGAGAAATGATGACTGTATAAATACATACATGTGATTCATCTGTGGTCTAATGAATGAATGTCTGACAAATGAAATTTGCTTATCAAGTATAAGTTTGCTTATCAAGTGCAAAATGAATCAAAGTAGATTGTACATTACTATTATTCGTTAATTTGTTGTTAAAAGTTACACGGCATATCTTAATTAGATGACCGTAACTGGATGCTTAGTAGACATTACTTGTCGCGGCTGATTTTGCTTCAGCTTGCAGTTAACGGTGATCGATCGGTCGGTGTCAATTGAGACAAGTATCGACCAAGTGGCGAATATTAAATCTCGTCCGAACAATTTGAAATCGTTGGGCATGACGACATCCATCGCGCACGTTCCCTCTCGCGCGTTCTCCTTATCTTTCTTTACCCACACATTTCTCTTCTCTCTTACCCCATTCATTTTCCTCTCGCGTCGCCCACCCCGGAAACACACGTGTTGCGCAAACTTTAAATCTGGTTATACTGGGCGCGATAATAATTTCTCGCCCACGATATTCTACCAAAATCGGAATGCAGTTATCGATCTACCGGATATTTCCATTCATCTAATTGTTGCATATTTTAACGATCGCAAACCGGCAGTTTTATTTTATACTTGTTGGGAATCGATCATTCCTCAAACTTGTTCCTGCTCCAAATATTCCCCATTTATTTTCACTAAAGTACGCTAACGGTTCTGCATTGCGCACTCAAGCATTGCTGTCGATGCACGATGCACAGAATCAACTGGCGATTGTCCATCGCCAGTTTTTCATTAGTGACGTGTAACGCTTCTCGTAGATTGATGCGATATGCGTGCAAAAACGACATATAGCGCAATAGATTCGAGAGCATGCGGTAATCGATTCGATCTATCTAAAATTATTTGCGGCGTAATGGACCATCTGAAAAGCGCGAACTGTCGATCAAACTTAATTCACAATTTCGTGCAAAATAATTTCACTGTAAACGTGTGCAGGCCTCGGTGACGTGATAAATGGTAGATTTGACAGTGCTTTTATAACTGTCCCGTCAAGTAAATCAGGGCATATATCAAGTTACGATGTTGCTCTATCTCACGCGAACGTGTAAGACGCGATTAAGAATCACGTTTTTCAACAATCAGCCCGGTAATGTTTCTCACATTTGCGCTACTTAAATCAGGCGGGATTTGAATTTTTATATAGTTATAATGTAATAAAGTTCGATAGCGATTACCTTTTTTTTGGTTTGCTGCTTCATGATTTTCAAACGGTAAACACTTTTAGCATCGTGCATAGTATTAAAAATTAATCGATGTCCGATGCTGTCATCACTGACCGACGAAGCAACGCGTTTCCATTCCAGTGAGATGAAACGATGGCTGTAGGGGTGTATTGATGAATCGAAAGGCTGAAAAAGAACCGTAAGGATAAAAGATCGACTAGTCAATCGCTAATTAAAAACTAGATAAAAGTGTACGTTGCTTCGGTATTTTTGACGTGTCAATAAGCGCATGACACTTGTCCGATACAGAATACAATAGACACATCGCCGTTGGTACTCGAGTCATTGTTAATGATCAGAATATTGACCGAAAAGTCGTTTTAATTGTTAATTAAAAAGAATATGTTGATATTAATAATGCCGCGTCGCTTAGCCAGTCGTTACTTATTCAGCGTTTCATTTCTCAGTTAACGGTCTTTCTGATGAGTTTCTTTCAGCACGTTGCATAATTTATACCGCGCTTCGTAATTTATGTATAACGTAGACTGGCTGCTGCAAATTCGTAGAATCGGAAGAAAGATGGCTTGGCGAAACGAATAAATAAACGTGAAGATTAATTATCGTCTTTCGGGCTTTTTCAGATCATTTATTCCGTAAAAGTTATATATTTCTCTTCTAATTTTTCCCCTACATGTAACGTAGTTGCTTAGCGCGCGCAATTTATTAAACACTTTGCGCTTGGTATTTTTTTATTTATTATAATTGAATATCGAACGGGAGAAAAGTGAATAACACGCGAAATTGGATATCAGGCTACTTAATGTACCGATAGATTTTATTTCTATCTATATCCATCTCTCCCTCGCATTTCTATCCGCGACTGTCGAGAGCCGCAAGATCCTCAGAAACAGCGCATATAATCTGCATTCGGAGGTTGATCGACGTGACCATTGTCGTATCACATCTCCTCTCTCTCAGTGTCTTCCACTGAATACATAAGCGAAACGCGTTTGCTTTCACAACATTTTGCACGCGCGCACGAACGGAACCGTGCTTTGCGGAAAACTCCGTGTCGGTGGCGATGATGGTGGTGGCGATGGTGCTACGACAGTTATAAGCCGCTTCCATTTCCGTAATTAAATTCTGACGCCTCAGACGTCCGCTTTTCGTGGCTGCAGCAGCCAACGTATCCGCAATTTTCGTCACCGCTAAGGAACTATCGATTTAATATAAACGCGCTCCTATAACGCGAAACGACATCGAAATGACATTCTCTCTCCGTCTCGAACGGGGAAAAAAAGAAGGCGTCTATTGTAGAGTATGATAATGTTAGTTGCCGAGCCGCAAAAATAATAGCTCTTGGTAATAAGCCCCTGTATTAAAATATTCATTGTTACGTCGTATAGTGTCTAATTGCCTCGTAATTATTGCAAAACACGATTGGGGGAGGGGGAGGGGGAGGGGGAGGGGGAGGAGCGAGGGAAGACCTCCGCGATAACTTTTCTTCGAGAAAAAATTTATTACGCGATGGAAACCGCGGTTCGACGATTCTTGCGATCTGATGGCTCGCGGAATTACTTGGCGAGGAAGAAATAAGGGAACGATAATGGACTGCTGTTTATTTTCATGTTTTCTTCAGTATCGCAACGCGAAGTCTCTTGCTGTTCGTTTCTATGTTAATTATTTTATGGAGGAAACGTATCTCTCTCTCTCTCTCTTTTGGCGTTAGATGGATAATATACGAAGGCGAGGAGTTCTACAATAATGTCTTTCTCCATCGGGTATGGCAGGAAAATTATCTTGCGCATGTGCTTTTGTCAATACAACTCGAGGTATTGAATTACTAATCATAATTATTGTATACGTCAGAATTAAAACTCTACCGAGTAAAAATACGCGAGGGAAACTTAAATTCGCAACGGTAAGATATCGTATGACCATAAAAGAGGAAAAATGTAGAAGATAGAGAAATTACGTACAACAGTTATTTACCAAAATAGAAAATTACGAGTAGAAATCTTCCGTAGGTAGAACTCTTTTAAAATAATTGCTATTTAATTGCGCGATCTGTTAATTATAAATTTTGCCGTCTAACCGAACATAATTATCGAAATATGTCCGCGGAAATTGGAAAATGCCTCGTGATATTTTTCCTTCGGTTAAGAGAGAATTGGTAATGTTGATTGATATTCGCGGCTGATGAAACCGTTTAAAGATTTAGGTTTCCCGGAGTAGTGCTAGCAATTAACGTCGTTGGCATTGAGAGGGAAAAGAAAGAGCGGTAGAAAATTCGCAGAAAACGTAGTAAGTATTTCATTTTAAAACCAGTATGCATATACCCTCCGCAAAATTGGACGAATTATGAGGGTTTGTTGATGAGGGCAAGAGACAGATAAAACGTTATAAACGGAGAGGCTAAAATAATATTTTTGTGCAGCTTGTCGCAGAGAATATTTACAATGTTTGAAGAGATTATGTGGTTGGTTGCGTATAATTGCGGCAATAATAATTACATATTATTCCCTCACTCAGTAGAGAATCATCGGTCACAACCCATTCTCTCGACTGAATAATGTGTTTTCTATTATTTTGTTGACGTCCCGATGTTGTTAACATCATAATTTATTATTTTCGCTTGATGAATGGGTTGTAATTTATGAACACTGGACGATCGATCTACCTCCCAAATTTACGTTGAATACATTAATATATTTCAAAGCTGATAGAGATACCGTCTGCATATTTTATCATGTTCATCACTTATATATACATATACACGTATATATACATTTTCTTGCGTATTCCAACGCTATTTGTTTTAATTTTAAATGCATACAATCCTCTATTGTTAGCTATTCTGCGTTCAATCGAATTCCAGAGTTTGTTTTCGCCCCCTGTACGTTGGTCATTCTCAAACAATTGCTACACGCTATCGAATTTCTGGCGACCTTGTGCTACTGCTGTAGAGAAAAACGAAAGGGGCATTCGAGAGGGAACAACTTTGTAATCGCCCTAGTAATCAAGTACCGTATACGCCAGACCCGCAATCGTAACTTCATACCCCTCGAATTACAACGGCGACTACAAAGTTGGATAATTTGTATATCGCGTTATATCATGGTGCAGCCATGTGTGTCACGCTGTTTCTGTAATTTGTCACGACGATAATCACAGAGTGGCCTCACGAGAAGTGATTAGATTTCTCTTTTTTCGAACAGCATTTCTCTCGTATTTCGAAGAATTTAAGTGATATAGAAGAATTATCTCTCCGACGATAGATCCATTTCTCATTTTAGGCCGCACTTTTCTCTTTCTCGTTGCCTACTATTTCTAGGAATCTCGCGGGAATTTATTATTAAGACAACTACAAGTGGCTCGATTTGCACTACGATTACTTCAATTATGATTGCAAATTACTGTTCACGAGGCCAATGGCCATTTTTCGCCACGGTACCTCGTACAATGCCAGTTAGAATGTTGTTGCTTTACGAAAGTTTAACGTATGTCATTTTATATAATCGAGCACTGGCCTCCGCATTGATAAGAATCATCCTCTCAGAATACGTAAAAATTTCTTTTCTCAGGTCTCTTAAGTACAGACCATTAAGTGAGACACAGATAAACATTCTTTTCGAATACACTCAACATTTATTTCATTCGTGAACGAAATAAATTCTATTGACGTCGGATCTTTCTCTCAAGTTTGCTGATCTTCGGTCGACATATGCGTGCTGCGCGATCGAGGTTCGCGTGCAGCATAGACGTGACCACCATCGAATCAGAGCGCAACACGCGGCCAGTACAATTCGTGCCCGGCAATTTAACGCAACCTAAATTTCTAAAAATGTGCAAAAGTCGGCGAAACGAGTGTCGAGGCCAGTGGCGAGAAACTGCCGCGAAAGGTCTCGAGGAAAAGAGCTAATCGATGCTAGCTAAGAGGAGACGGAAGGAGAAGGCAATCGGGACAAGGTAAAAGCGGACATTATTGCCGCCTTTTGAATTTGCACTTTTATGCAGCCATAATTAAATGAGCTGTTAAGAGGAATAATGGTATAATGGTAAAATGTGAGCAAAACGAGTAAAAATAATGTTTTCCCATATGCCGGTGTTTGTGCATAATTATTTTGACACGATATGAAGCATTTTTTGAAGATTTGCTCGAGCCGGAGTAATTTATTCGTTTGTTTTTTCACATTCTCTCTTCCATCAAAAGTGATGAACGTTATTTGCTGAAGCTACCTGTTGCACATTTTGATATTTGTTTCCTACGGCCATGCGCTTAGGTCTAATTATCACAATGTTCGTAGGCTTGTCTAAAATAGTAGTAACATTCCATCTAGTTTGTTATTCTTTTATACTCATTAATTACGTACCGGGGGGTGTAGTTAAACTTCTTCACACGTTTTCACTGTTATTTATAATAAATTATTATTTGACGAATAATTATTATTTATTTGTCGTAATCTATTTTAATTTGCGTGCAAATATCTTATTATCGCATTAAAAATTTTCATTATTTATCAGTTTGCATTTAATCTTTGCAACGATTTATAGTTTTCAAATAATTTGATTATTTACGAAAAACGCTAATTCGTCAATTGCTTGTTAGTTAAAGTCTGTTATTAAAATTTGTTTATCGATTAGATTGTTTATATCAAACGTTTACACCTTAATTTATTTAGAAAAGGATGAATTATATAAATAAATTTATGCAATACGGAAGGGAGGGAGAGAGAGAGAGCGCATTTATGTGTAATATAGCATTTAAATTTTTTATAATGTATTAATATTAAACTGTGTATCAGTTAATTTTAGTCAAGAGAGTAAAATAACACAATAAAATCAAAAAATACATTAATAAAATGAGATAATAATGTAATATAGGATAATAATATATCCTGTATCATATATACACAATCCGGAACGTGATACTTTAATGTAACCGAACAAAATAATTTCTTATTAATTATTTTCTACGTTTTTCAATTTAAATAAAGATTTGAAAATCCGGAAAAATCCTACAATATACAGTAAGAAATGCGCTTCTCTTCCTCATTTCCGTGCAATTAAGTGGATTACGATGAGATATTCAATCGGCAATAAAATGATGAAGTTTCTAAATAAATTAATTACATTTGTTATATGTATTTACAACAAATCCATGTTTTCCATAAGCAATTTTCATATTTAATGAGTAGGTACGTATCTCTAATAAATTCACATTGGATATACGTCGACTGTAATCGTACCGCGTAAATCATATTCGTACCTTTTTCGTGACGCGTACCGCGCGAGGAGTCCGCGAAGGAGGAGAAAAGAAAGCGCGGTGTACAAAAGGTACACGCAGCTCGTAATGCCTATTCATTCTGATCCTGTCAGGCATTCGGGTAGGACGCTCTTCGCCGTTAAGGCGTCGGGCATGCAAGAGGTCAATCACGCCGTACGTGATACCACGCGCTCCGCGCGAGCGTGGCGATAATAAATACGCACACGGTATTATACCGCGGGTGCCGATAATATTTAACACGCTGAAATATGTAAGACGACGATTCCTTGATCGGAATTCCTGGCTCCGTGTTGCAGCGGTATCGCAATTCCTTTTCTTCATCATGAAACTTCATAACTTCGTCGCTCAAAAGGTAACTACTGTGTTTACCTTTTCACACTTTATATTTTACGCACACACATATACTATGATGTGTATTGCAATTGTGATGTTCAATTGTTATTTCAAATTTTGGATATTTTATAAACGGATATATAATTCGTTATTTCTAGTAGGAAAATAGTAATTGTTTGATAAACCGCGCTGGAATATTTGGTGCGGCACAGAAAGAATTAATATTAATATGTAACATAATTATAATTAATAATGACTAATAATTTAGTAATGATATAATTTATATACGAGTCCGTTAGAATTTAATAGATTCTTATTAACAGTACGTTCTATTCTTTTCGCAGAGAGTTTAACGTTTAATAGTTTTTACAAACTTTATAGTATGCTAGGAAAAGAATTTTATTACATTTATATAAAATGTAGGTATATCGAATGTATAGTATGCATAAATTCTTCTAAATTTTATAATAAATCGGAATTTCACTTTTGTGTCGCGAAATAACAGTTGTTAGCATGTTCATTTGTGCGCTTAAAAATAAATGCGCGATACGCGAGAATTATTTAACTGGCGATGTATAATGAATAGGTTTCAAAATATTTCGCGTGATTAGCGTTGAATTAAAGCGAGTAAAAAGTGAAATGTGCATCATGAAATATTGAACAGAGAAATACGGCAGACGAGGGAGTCGGTGAGAAAGTAACTCTTTAGAAAAATGTTCGGGCATCCTTTTTAGAATCTAGACTTAACACATTTTACGACGCGTCGAGGTTTCATTTGTTCCCAATGAAAAGATGTTTATTTCAAAATCATCTTAAACTCCCTTCGCGAAGAATTGAAAACTTTCTGCTGTTTTGTAATTCTTTCTATTTCTATTCCACAAACTTGAAACGAATGCGTGAGAAGACGCTTCTCGCGAGAATAACCGGCTCTATTCGTCAGAAGCATCAAGTTATTTAACATTTTTATACGTATACTTTTTCTAAGATATCACTTAACATATTTACCCGAATTGATATGACCGTTGATCACTAATAGCGAATTCGGCAACTCGCACCAGTGCGCATCTAGTAAAACAAAAAATAATCCGTACGAATGCACAGATGAATTTACTGGCTGGGCAGCATTTCAAAAAGTATTCAAGACGATCCTTAGATATAAGAGTTGACCGAACAAGCTGCCGGATTCGCTGTAAAATTGGACAGGAGCGGAGGAATATTCGGCGTTCACTTACACTTTCTTTTTCAAACTATTGTAAGACGTTGGGTCGGTTAGGCCGGCACGCAATTGTTTACGCCTCAAGGTATTTGTTATTGTAACGTACGGCGCTACGGCGCCGCGGCCGTGTTTACGCAAGGTCACCGCGCTATCATTCGCCCGGCGAGCCTCGAGCCGTCGACAGGCGGGCACGGATCGCTCCGCGCGTGTGTCGCAGTTACTTTATCGAAACGCGATCGTTTTCCCCCGCGAACAATTAGCGATCGTCAGCCCCTCGTGAATAATCAACTCCCCCGGCGACTGAGGCATCTCGCGGGCATCTCGACGCCGCGACTACTTATCCAGGCGGATGATTCTCACGCGAGTTATTCAGCTTTAAAGCGACGGGGCAACGGGAATTGTTTCGCCGATAATTTCTCCCGTAACGGCATTTCAAGTCGAATCTCGCGTCGTTCCCTGCATTCTTCATTAATCCGAACGTAATCGACTTGGGTGTAATTGTGCCGCGGCGCCGCCCGTCGCTTTCGAGAAGGTTCCAGCGAGAGCCGGACGCATCGACCGTTATTAATTAATTACCTATTAGCAACGCGCTGTTTCACGGATCTCGCGTGTCGCAGACGCTCGTCGCGCGGATGGTAATTTCGGTCGTACATTTTCGGACAACCGCGCCTTAATCAACTCTAGTCGCAGCAGCGACATCTATCTGATCCACGTAATTCTGGATGACTTGCGGAACGCCGGGATGCAGCACGGATGCAGAGCGGACCGAGCTGACCGGCGGCGCGATTAGCCGGTAGGTACACAGCCCCGTTTCTTCGTTTGTCCCGCATTGTTCGTCGATCGACGTCGACAACATTGTACTTGACGCCCACGCGTTTTCTTAAACCGCGTACGTTCGCTCGGGGGGCAAATGTATATCGCGCGAGCAGCCGGCGAATGTTCGCGTCCGAGTGTCGCGCGCCGCCGATAAACTTGGCCAGTTCTCGATCGACGTTTCTAGAATATTCGCAAGCGTTCTCGCGGCACGAGTACAACGATCTCCCTGAAACGGAAAAAATTTGTTGTTACAGGAGGAATATGTTAGCCGGCCGGGAGTGTAGACGTGCGTCGCAAGTGCGCGCCAAGGGACGGAGCGGGTGGCGTCGCTCTGAAGTTGGCCGCGTGATTTTCGGCCGTTCTTCCCAACCGTCGCGGCACTTCGGGACGTCGCACGCGTCACCGTAACGGTTCTCGCGCCCTCCCTCCGCGTTTCCTCCGTCGCAATAAAGTGCGCGTACAACGAATACATCGGGGGTGTCGCGTAAAGTATCGCGCGATCGTTTCCGCGAGTGAGCGAGCCGGGGCGAGCGGGGGCAGGCGATTTTCGGCTCCCTCGCTGCGTCGCGTCCCTCGAGCGGACCGTAGCCGTTTCTCGCGCGCGCTCCTGCCCCCCGCCCACCTTGCGTGTTTCTTCCGTCGTAATAAAGTGCGCGTCGCGAATAAACGGGAGTACCGTGCTAAGTGTCGCGCGATCGCAATCAATCGTTTCCGCGAGCGAGTGTGTTCGAGCGAGGGCAGCGGCGAAGGAGTCTGAGAGGAGGACGAGGCTCAGGTGGCGTCGGGCAACGGTGCAGCCATCGAGGGGTAAATATATTATATATTATATATAATAGAGGAAAGTTGTCTATTATGAGATACAGAGGATTCTAATATGAGATAGAGAGAGATAGGGAGGGAGGGAGGGAGAGAGAGGGGGGGATTCTAATATGAGATAGTAGGTCTTCAACGTCCAAATTTAATCACGTCGAATCTTTTTTGGCAACGTTGACGCGATCTGAATCAATTTTCCAACAGACGGATTTCACTCCAAGGGCAGTGAATTCAACAAATGCCTATTAACTTGGCAGAAACTCGGCTATCTCGTAATAGGGGACTTTCCCCTGTATTTTTATTCACACGATATCTCTACTTCTCGCGAGAGAAAATTAATAATTTGTGCGCGTTTATTTATTAATCCGTCCAGTTTTAAGGCCCGGTTTTCTATTTTCTGATTAACTGGAGGTTAGTGAGACTCTTCATCTTTTTCTATATTATTATCTGAGAAGAGTAATCGACTAACCTCCGGTTAACATTTAACCAGAAAATGAAAACCGGGCCGGACTCGAATAATCCCTGGTTAACGATTAACCAGAAAATGAAAAACCGAGTCTAAGAGGCCTACGCGCTTCTCCGTCTTGAACGTTTGCGTTCTGATTAAGGCTTTAGGACCGCAATTGCTATTTAAAGGGGGAGAAAGAATCGCTCTTTCCGTCTAGACGAGACGGGATATCAGGAAAGAAAGATTTAAAACTTGAACTTGGAAGTAAAAAATATAAGTGAGCTTTGCGTTGTTAGTGAAAGATTGAGCTGTTAAATGACTTCGTCTACCTCTTTATGGATATTTTCGGAACACAAAATTTTATTCCCAAATTTTCCTTTTTATTCCTAAGTACCAATTGCGATCTGAAAGTTTTTTTTAGGACCTGAGTTACAAGACTTTGAACGCAGAAAAGCGCGTAGAAGTTTTTCATTTCGCCTAGAACTTGATGAATTAATACAGTTTTGACTATTAATATAATTTACAACATATGTGTTTCATAATTTTCACGTTAATTCAAAGATCACATATTCACTTCTGTATTATTCCCGATTAGCTCATTCTCATTCTTCGCATTAATTCTCAAACTTTTAAAACTATGAAATTTCGAGATTTTTGTAAAAGGCAATTTAAGTTCGTTCAATTAAAATTCTAATTAATGTTGTACTTTTATTGCAGATCCAGTTTCGAGACTGGATAATGGTGAGTGGAATTTAGGGTACGGTGATGGTTTTTTCTCGAGATCTGAAATCAGTGCGATTCATTTCGCGGGTAGATTTTTGCATGCAGGTACGAATTTTTGCATACGAAGCGCCGCAAAAACGCGGGAAAGAAATATGAGTCATATTTTCCTCGCTTTAAAAAAATTAATATTCACAAAAATAAATCGCTCAAAATAGAATTACTTTGCTGTGACATGTATTTGGATCTGATTTACACTATAAATCAGATAGTTTCACGAGTTAAATTGTATAATCGCGATTGAATTTTGTACCTGCTGTCGGCGCTTCGATTTTCAGCAAAGATCTTTTTTTTTATGCAATTAGCGTCGAAATCGACGCGTCAATGGAAATTGTAAAACTGAAAGCGATTATTTTACGCCCTTTGCTGCGATTGTTTGTTTCCTATTCTTTTCATTCACTTCCTGCAATTTTAATTATTTTACGTAATAATATTCGTGCCGCGTGAGCAAATTGAGTTAGATTCGCGGAAGATAGAAAATTTCATGAAACCGCGTCATTATTCTGGCCGCATTAGATTTTGCAATTCCGTCTTTAAAAAAAATTGCACTTTTTATTCATATACTTCGCGAGTATTTCACTTGTAATAGGAATAGAAATTTCATTTAGCGATAGCGTCAAAAATTTTTCAAATTTTTAGATTCGTGTTTTTTCCTATATACGCGTTTTGATCAATTTCCATTAAATAATATTCGCAAAAAGATTGCGAAATTGTGCCTCGTAACACTTTACGAGGCGGAGCGATCTTCTCAGAAATACTTGAGGAGTTGTCCCTCGCTGCGACATTGCGAGGCGAAGTAATTTTCGCAAAAATATTGCGAAATAATGTATTCATGTGAAACGGCTTCGCAAGTCTAGTTTCATATATTTAAAAACAAAGTGCGCGTCGCATACGTTAATAATATCCGAAAATGCCACGCGATCGTAATCAATCGCATTGCAAACTTAATTCGCAAGTACGTCGTGATAGATTGTCATTGAAAAGAACTTGATTAATTTTGTGCCCCGTCGCGAATGTTCCTTAAATAAATTGGCAAATGAAATCTCGCGGATTTCTCGCCGCGAATGCGTCGTGCGTGAAATAAAGTGATTTAAAGCGCAGTGCAATGCCAACCGAATTTGCCAATTTTGTTTTTACGATAAATACTCGTTAAATATTAATTAAATTCGTGAGTTATTAAATTTCATTAAAATTCCGCGAATTTCGTGTCGCGAGTTTCGCGTATTACGTGAAGGGAAATCAAGAGCAATCGATACGGGACGTCGCAGAAAGACTCCTGGAATCGCTTCCGAATGGTGTTGCGGATACGTGTAATTGCAGCGGAAGATGCGCCGATGGACGTCGAGGGACGTCGCGAAATGATGAGTTTCAATCAATTTTCTATAATTAATCTGTCTTTTTAGTTGCACTGATTTTTGCGCTTTGTTACAATTATACATTATATTCTCATTGTTACACAAATCTCATTGTTGTACATTGTTATACGTATATAATATACACAGCCAAATATTATTGTTAGGAAATTAATATTAGCTATTATTTCACGAAATAAAATAATTTAATTATTTCCTTTTCATAATAATTCAAACGTATCGTATTTGAAACTTCTGTGTGAACGTATATGAAATTTATAAAATCTAAAATTTTCTACAAAAATATTAAAACCGTGTTTGCGCTATATAATAAATACATGCGTAAATTAATGAAATCTTGTGCAACTAATAAAAGACAAATTAATTATATATGTATAGTAATTGTAGTGGTCGCAGTAATTTCGCACTGATTTCCAATGGTAAAAGGAATGCCACTCTTAGAGTGACTATTGTAGTTTGCATGTTGGGAATTTCTATATTGATTTATATTATAAAATATTGTCTCACATGTTTATTTGACAAATTCAACGATAAATTCGTGATAAATTTTATCACATGACTTCTCCTTAATTTATTGAAAAAAACGATCGCAACGTTTTAAATGTAATACAATTATTTACCAATCTTGGACGCGTTAGGTAGGAAATGGCGTGTCTGAAAGTTTAGCCTTCTCTACTTGGAGACATCGCTCCTTTGAGATAAAATCGAATATTTATCCTGAAATTAATTCGACGTTTCGCAATTTTTACAATTGCTCGCCGTGATATCAGCGTAATAATGTAGGGGGGGAAAAAGCAGATTGCCTTGGCTAGAAGTAAAAAGTCCGCGTAAAAACTTGTAGATTATCCCCTCAAGTAACGGAGGCCGATTATTATTGGTAGACGAAAGGTGAGCACCTTAATTGCGGTGCGTTGGAAGTCACATAATGTCAAGTGGCCGCGCCAAGTAATGAGGTGGAGCGCGCAGTCGTAAATTGACGTATTTGAACTCCGCGCAACGCGAAACGTAAAATATTAATTATTTAATGCCCGTCGTAATAAAATCCGGATTTTGTAAAACCCTTTAAAACGAGCGGCACGAACACGCGCGATTTCGCGATTAGTTGACCGTGAACAGTTGTCCGCGCAATTATGAATTACGCATTGCAAAAGAGACGACTTCTCGCGCGTAAACTGTGAAATCCTCGTTGCAAAGTTCTCGTTAGCAACGTTATGCGAATGGCAAGTGATTTCGTTGGAAATTGCTGCCGACGTGGCTTCTTTATAGATTAATTAAATAAGCGTTCCTTTTATCCCTTTGATTTAGTATGGACGTGCTATTGAATTAAGTAACGAGATGAACTTGACATTATCACGTTTAATTTCGCGGGAATTTTTGACGAGGATGGTCCAATTGTATCGCAATTCTTTGGGTGGGCATATTTCGTATTATTTTGCAAAAGTATAACATAAACCTGTCTAGAGACAATCTTAAAACTAAATATATAAAACGATCTCTCTTTCTCTCGTCTACTAAAAACATGGATATTCATGGAATTTCACGAGTCTTTCGTAAGAGGGTTAAAGTTCCAAGCACTTGGCAAATGATCGATAATGGCGAGCAAATAGGCATAACGCGCTATAGGCGAATGGCGGAGATGCGAAAACAAATCGATTGCGTGATAGAAAATATACGAGTGGTGCGTTGTCGGTTATTATGTAGATTCATTGCACGGTTATGTGCGTGCGTGTACGCGTGTACGCGGAGTAACGGCATCCCGTAATTTGACAGGTTTTCTATAAAATTACGAGAGACGTAAAAAAAAAAATACCGTCGCAATCTGTCACAGAGATGCAAGTCATGGGTTTCTATTCGTTCGGGCTCGTTGGCTTAGTGGTCTCTCATGAGCTATCAGACTTTTGACAGTGGGATTCTTGGAGTGACAATGGGCAGAAGGGAGAGACGAAGTGGGATTTGCGTATTGTCGGGGACCGAGTCGCGATAAAATTGGCGTCGCGCGACGCACATTGTGCTTACTCTCTCGGTCGTGGATCGGTTTCCGATGTTGATAGATGCTTTTTCCGGCTACGTTTAGATTCAATGTCGAAATAATCGGCCCGAGCGGTAGATATTAATTTCGCAGAGAATAATGGGCTATAAACCGCGCCGCCGAATTATTGAATTTTCAAAGTACTCGTGTACTACGTTCAGTGACAAATAATTAATCAGGATTTATAAACCGGCCGCGCGGAAATTACGCATCGTTCGATTCGGCGCAACGATGCCGGTTCGCCAGCGTTCATTAAATCATCGTCGATCGATCAACCGGCGAATTACGTGCGTAACAATAATACGCCGACGACATCTCATCGCTGTCATATCATGACCGTTCGCGGCAAATTGAATTATAATTTACAATAAATGACAAAGTCTCCTACAAAGCGCGACACTAGTACTCTCCAGATAGGAACGGAGTTTCTAGGATCTAACGAACGATCAATTAGTACTCGATATACGGTCCCATAAGTACTTGGCGATTAACGTCGCACATCTGTCTTCGGAATTGTCTGGGATTAAGGATTCATATCTCTTTATATCTCTCATTAGCGAGTCCGATAGATAAAATTGCTTGCTTTGGCGAACTGTAAATTATTTATAACACAATACAATCGTGTTTTCCTGACTACCTATTATCGGGAGAAAATATCGCGGAAGATTTTGTCTAGAATGTACACGCGGCAGCTAATAATGGCCCGAGAGAACGAGATCGCCGCCTGTCGCGAAGAAATTCCGCGAATCTCTTTGCGGCCCCATCATTATTCTATTCTCAGTTTGGAATCGTCCCCGCTCGAGGGAGGTTCTTCTTTCACGGCGGGCTCTCTTGCAGGCGCAGCCTGCTGTGAAATTGAAAAATTTTCGCGCGTTCTGCGTGGCTTCTGCAGACGAGTCACCCGGCGTGTTTGTGTGCGTGTGTGCGCGCGCGCGCGTGTGCGTGCGCGCAGACTGCCGGGTTACCGGTTAGGCTTTGAGACCCACCAAACAGACCGGAAAATATGCAGGCTGCATAATTCAGCATAGGCGCGCGCACACACGCACACACGTACGCGCGTGTTGCCTGCGTGTGCAACACCGTGCGCGTATGTGCGCGCACGAGACGTTCACGGTTATCAGCCCCGCGAAGTGATACCTCCACGTTCGTCTCTTCCTTCCGTTTCGCCGTATGCGTTTCGAGACGCGCGCACTTGTTTTGTCATTGCGCGGCCATTGCCAAATTATAAGCTTTCCACGCGGCGAACGGACGCGGGGCATCGAGGTTGACTTGCCTTCCTGTCGGGCTGCTATAATAATCGTACATACCGATCGGGATCGCACGATGTATGTATGTACATCGGGAATAGCAGCTGCGCCGTCTTTTAGTAGCTGGTGTGCTCGATTAATTCTTCGCGATGCACACGCGATGCATCCGATGTGTGCGCGTCGCAACAGCAGCGAAATTTTATTGCGATCTCTCGCTGAAGAGAATGGGTAAATTAATACAATTGATAGGAATTCGTTCCGCGAATTTTTTTCCCGTTGTTCTCCGTTTGTTCGTCATTTTCCAAATTTCCAACGTTCCAAAGTGAGTCCTGAAAAAAAATGTTGCAAGCGCTATTTTTTTCCCTTTCACGTGACTTAATAAAAAGTATCATAAAGACGAAATATTTAAAATATTTTTTTTATATTGCATATAACATTTTGACGCAATTTGATTATAGTTTGGTAGAATGCTATGTGGAAATGTTTGACCTACATTAATTACGGATGTGTCATAATTTTCGACATGAAAACTGCGTGAAGACCGAAACCAAATTTATCTATACAAAATCGTTTACGAAATACTTTTTCAATTGGGTAACTTATATAATATGTTATCGAGCGAGACTGAACGGCTCGAAGGCCATCGTTAGAAATGTTGTAATTCTCCGCGTATAGAAATTAGTGTTTTAAATTTACCAACATTCGCATAGTACGTTCCTCTCGCGAAAGTGAATTTTACACTTCTTATATTTAAGATTCTACGGACTATATTAAAAAATTTCTCTTGGCAAATTTTTAACTAAAGTTTCTTAATAAAATTCGGGGGATTATTAACCGTGGCTTTTTAATTTTTAATACTCGATTATATTTTTATAAGAAAGTCTTATTTAGAAACTTTGCAAAGCTGAAATTAAATGAAAATTAACTGAATCGAATTTTTTTATCCACTCGTATATAATTTTAACTAGCCTCTTAATTTTTAAAACGAAGTTTATGTATAATTGATAAATCCAATCGCGATGCAGTTGTTACTGAAATCAAATTTATTAGGGAACTTGTGGTTTACACGCGCGCCATTGTGAAGAATCGTTTTTGTGCAGTTTGTATATAGTTGCTCGCGCGTGACAGTTAATAAAAATTTAACGCAAAAGCGTGACACAGATATCGAGCATCGCCGTTGAGGAGGGTCAGGGTCCTCGTGTGCACTTCGGGCACGATATTTTTAGGTCGGACAGTAAGCATATAAATGTTTGGTGTTGTTGAGACCAGCGATCGCAGGTCACTCACCGAATATGAGTGAGCATCGACCGTCGATCCTCGAGAGCGAGCGTCGAGATTGGTCAACTCATTTTGCTCCGATAGCATCTCGATCGTCGTTACGTGATCGATACAAAAACGAACAGGCAGTGGTAGGCATCTGACGATTCAACGAATCGTCAGAAATGAGATGTGCTTAATCAATTTTGCTCTTGTACATTTTTCCTCTTGTTTTGGAATTCAGTTTTCCGAGTAGCAAATTTTTTATTTAATCTTTGATAATTAATTGCGCTTTCATTGTTTTATCTACATAAAATGTTCCGCTTCAACTGCGTTAAGTTTTTACGGCAGTCCTTTAAGTAAATTTCATTATTTCCCTTGACCTTAGGCTGATTACGATAGCGACTTGTTCGACAACGTAATCATGTGGTTTAAAGAAATAATTAAGTACTATAGAAGATGCATCTAACATCGTAGTATCGAATATTAATTGATAAAAAAGCTATTAATCTTTGTAAAATCGCTTATATCTAAGATACTTAAGAGAGCTCTTTACGTACAGCTATACAGTAATTATGTCCATAATTAATTATAGCAATTATTCACGTGTCTCATTACATATTAGCGTCTCGAAGTCTGAAGAACTCGTTTCAACATGCAACGAGTTGCGCGGAGTTATTCTGGTTAGTTCGTTTCGATCGTTTCAATTCCGATACAGGATATACGTGCGGAACGGCGGAATGGGGAAAAAAAGAAAAAAATACACAACGAGATCCAACCGCGTGTAAACCACTCATCGTCGACCATACTTAACGATAAAAGTGTACCGTGTCAATGACCTTGTGTACATACGTGCGGGCTAAAAGCCAAGCCCATACGCTGCGAATAAAACGTGTCGAAAGGCGTCGGATTTCGGCAATCGATCCGTCGTTGAACGCGACACGAGCAATATCGATTATTTGTCGATGTCAAATGGTTTATCGATCTTCCCTATGCACTCTGCGTTATTGGAACTCGGCGTTTCTACTTTGATAGTAAAACTTTTGACGAGAAACAACGAGATAGTTTAATAGATTTTTGAGATGGCGAGACAATTTGCGAGTCGTAGACACGATGGATTTTTAACAGAGATGCAATCAAATCTTTTAATAAGATAACTCACTTTGTTCTATAAAAAAAACTTCGGAATTAAGAATCAAATAAGATTTTTTAAGCAAACCTTGCGTCATGCAAATAGTAAGTTTAAAGTTTTACATATGTTTAATGAACTCCCCCTCTCTTACTCGCCTCTCTCGCCTGTCTCTCTTTCAAAGAGCGCGTATCGCTCGCATTACGCAAAATAACGTTAACGATAATTATCGGTAGCGCGAGCGTGATACCGTAACGCGTTACTGTATCGCGTCGTAAAAATGTTGCGATAGCATCGGCGTGAAATAGCCGCGTATTATCCGGCGATCCCACGCACGAACGCACGTTCTGCGTCTCGATTCTCGATTACTCGCAAGCTCCTCCGCACGCGATGATTCTCCTCGAAATTGCAAGCTGAAACATTCACGGCTATTCATCAGTAAGCAGCGACGGATTTGCCGATAAGGACTGTTCTCACTTGCGTCGGTTAACGTTAACGGTGGTTTAATTGATTCCCGGAGAATCACTTGAGTCTCAATTAACTTTAACTAATGCTTACGGGAAGAGATACCACTAATCTCTAGACGGCGCCGTTAAGATTTCGACTGACTCGAAACCGCCAGTTTTCTAAATGGTAATTTTACTAAATGATATATTCTAGACTAAAGTAAAAAATTCTTAAAATCCTCAGCTAACCAGATATTGACACACATGACGTTTGTTTCTGAGCTGCTTCTAGAGAGGAAATTTCTGAAATGTATTATGTTAATAAAAATTCTTTGAAACAATAAATTGTACACTAAACTTTTTAGATATATTGTCCCACCTACGGGACGATTTTTCGCAATTAGTCGTGTTAACAGTGATCTCGGTTTTATCTCGCGAAACAGTAGATTTCGATATCGCGCGAAACAAGCGAGGATTAAAATAAATATTAATCTCAAGTACATTTAAAATATTTCTCGTGTCTCGGTCTAACGAAAAGCTTGCACGCGATTCTTCCGTCAATTCTGTTCGACATTTTTTCACGGCAAAGCGATAAAGTCAACCTGCGGTATGGTAAATACATATGGAAGAAAAGCAAATACCAACTGTTACACGGCGTCTAGGTTTTGCATTAAGCCAAATTATGTCAATATTAACTTACAAGAAGTTGTGCCAACATCAGTTGAATCGGGCTATATCTTTGTATGTCAATATATCGAAATGTAGACTTATATTTACGTTACATCATTCTATAATTAAAAGTATCGATGTGCAAAATATCCAAATTTCGTCAATAGAAAAACGATATCTGTATTACATATTTTTTCCTGTGTTGTTATCAATCCCCCTCGTAATACGTTTCAAATTGAAAGTAATATGTTTCAATTATTTATAATGTATTTACGTTTTTCACATTTTACATTTAATTAAAGTAATTTAGTATCTGTATTATTATAAAATCTGAAGCGCGTGAAAAATAAATAAAAAAACATGGATAAACTTTAAAGGTACGCTTTTTTTTATCGATTTGCAAATAAAATGATAGGAGATATGAAAAAAAAGCGTTTTATAATAGATTCTGATACAGTGTTGTTGGGCCTGCTTATGTAAATACTTTTTATTTGGCATATTTTATATATACAATTTTCTCTTCTTCCGCAATTTTTGTTTACGACGATACAAACGGGATGGACACTCTTTGCCGTTTCAATAGTTCTTTGTCGATGCGATCCTCGCATTGTGCCGAATTCAATTAAGATCTATTTTCAGGCGATTGTGTTTAATTGGGAACGTATAAGGTACTTGTACAAAAAATTATCATTGAGCATATATGTACATGCATGTTTGACTCCATTTAATACTTGATATTTTACATTTAATATTTGAGTTTCTCTCAATTTGGCATACTTCGATGGCAAATAGATTTTTAATGAGAGTTAACAAAACTCGTTTCAACTATCAATAGAACTCGCAGTGCACAAAATTCATTTTAATTGCTTTAAACAGAAAGTGCATAAATCGGGAGTACGCGCGCTGCAAAGTCATCCGAAATTTAATTTTTTTCCCGCGAGTCCATTTTCGCGCGCGCGCAAGAAGTCGGGCCCACTCGCTGCCGGGACTGTACCGTGTTACGCGTCAGACAATTATTATGCCAGAGGTGGCCACGCAACCTCGTACCTCGTAAGGAAGGTTCGGGCCGGATGTGGTACAGCGAAAGTTTGGTCCGTGGACGAAATTGCGCGTGTGGCGTGGCGCGCCGTAGGCCTAACGGGCGATTTTGGGGTAGGTCGCGTCGGGCCGAGCATCCACGCCGGCCTCTCGAAGGGGGAACCGCAATGATGTCGAGCGAGCGAGCGGGAGAAAGAGGGAGAAATGCGAGATTTTGCGGCGAAAGTTTTGTCGGACAGCACGCGGCGCACACGGGTGTGCGTGCGGGATGATGATGTTATGCGAGTCGTTTCGCATGCCGCACTCCCCATTTTACTCCCCCGAGTTAATATCGCTGAATCAGTTCGTTATTGTTCTAGTTCCTCGCAGAAAAAAATATATATACGATTCCTTTCTAGCCGCGATTGCATCGACATGGGATTTCGACGTTACGGGTTCGATGTTTTATTTCGGCGGGGCGTTAAGATAATTTGCACGTGTGTTTTAGCGTTGCATATTAATAAGACAATTGAATAAATATAAAAATGGAAAAACGCGTGAAAAAGAGAATAGAGCATCGAAATGCCCATACAAGAAAATACAGTGCAGTGCACGGGGAAAATCGAGTGTAAGTTTACAAACTGCATTATGGCAAACGCGTACAGTTTTAATTGTTACTAAAGCTTCGCGTATAACAGTATTTTTGTTAGTTACGAAAGTTGTTCTCTAAATTGATCTGAAGCACTCCCGACGGTTGATACTCGCCTAGCGAAACGCCTAATCTAATTCGAGATAGAAAGCATGAGGAGACAATCGCGCGGCAGCAAATATGTAGATATTTTTTATTGTCGTTCGCTACACACATTTCTCCTGTTCCAATATTTTTTAGCGAATTATTTTAAACGTGTCGCGTGTACATTGTGCACGTGCATGTGACGGACATGTGGGCATTCGGTTGCGCTTGCCAGTGATTGGCCATTGAAACGTTGCATAAAAAATTGACGAGTGAGGTCCGGTGCAGTCGATTGCAACGAGAAGAGAATCAAACCGAACAACGCTGCGCGAAGCCTCGTTTGCTCGCAGCCTAAAATAGGACGCATTGCAACAGCCTTTTTTCCGCCGCGGGTCGATAATCCGCCGTGCAACAGCTTAACCTTCCACGCCGCGAGTGACACGACGAGCGAGAAGAGAATTTCTTAGTATGAAACTAGGAATTAACTTATAGCGCGCATAGTTAGCCGCTACCTTGCTTGTGCGGTTTCGTAGTTACCTCGAGATCGATTATCGTACGTGTGCGACATTGCGTCGCACGGCGGAGGAAATGCGAATTGATAGTCGAGGATTAAACGTTAACGGGATCCTAAACAAAATTAAATCTCAAACGCGTAGTAATCCGCTTATTTTAATATCGAGGGTAATTTCGGCCGATATCTTAGTGCTTTTGATATCTTCGATACATCATTCAAGAATTTAAAATGTCAAAAACTTAAAATTGGGAACATTAGAGTTAAAGTAGGACTCTCATTAAAACTAAACAAGAAAGGCCAATGCGAACCGAGACAGGATGTAGATAGCCTGTACTTGTAATTTTTAATAAATTGTCAATTCACATGCCGTTTCTTTTTCAACATTTGTCCTGCGCGCCGGTTTCTTTTCGGACATAACGCAGTTTTCTTACAGGTGGAGCTATTATCGTCAGTGAATTCAAGTCGATAAATTTGTAAATACATTTAAAAATGCTACAATTTGGCATTTTTTAGTTGCTACATTTAGCATTCAATCCCGCCCCCTTTTTAAATTTAAATTTTGACATTCGAAATTCTTGGGACATGGGCACTGCGTCTAAAATTGCTTTTGGGCAAACGGCAGCTCGAGCTGCATCAATTGTACGACTGAAAATATCTGTTTAACTTTTTCGATATTACGTTGACAATGACAGTAACGAACTCGGTGGCGAGTGTCGAATATCAGGTCACGCGTAATACTCCGAAATATGTAAATTCGTTCTCTAATTGAAATAGATTTTTATTCGCCGAATTTCTTGAACGCGCTCGCTCGTGGAAATTCGTGACCCATCGAGAAGGGGAGGAAAAATGATCTGTTTTTTTCCTTGAGACAGAAGTCTCTACTTTTCCCCATCTTGGTGGGAGCGCGACGGCAACTATAAGATAATGAGAGAAAGACGCAAAAGTTACGCGAGCACAAATTATGCATCATCTTTTGGTCATACGGGGAGGAAGGTATTTGATACAACCTTGCTCCTTGGTCACTGTTTACGTTTTATTGGCTACATTATTTGTACCTTTATACGAGACCCGCTGGTACCGAAGATTGCAATCTTATAAAATGACTTGACGAACAAAGTTAAACTGGTAGTGCACAACACTCGGAGGAATTGCTGCATACAGTCTATAAAATTTCTTTCCAGGGATGCAACAAATTTGAATTTAACGAGTCCTCTCATTGATATGATTGATTGATGCGGCAGGTATTATTAAAAAATATTGGATAATTAGTAGGCTATACTCTATCTCCGGTTATTAGTAGCATTATAGGTGCTTAAGCGAAAAAGGGTGTAAATAAACTCGCTGTAAATATTAGCGTTGCGGGGGATAAATGGATATTATTTATACAGCGACCTGATAGCAGGCTATAAAAGCGATTTATAAAAAAAAGATCTTCACGCCGTAGCATCCAACACTGCACGCGCGATGGTGCAAAGACAAAGTACCTTCCCACCTCGAAACCTCGTGTTCTCCGAAGAAACGCCCTGAAAGAAACCTCTTCCGCCCGCCTAAGCGCGCTCTTTATCACGAAGAAGAATGTTTATTACGTAAACAACGACCGGCGGCGTGATGCAAAGTGCCGGCGAGATAAAAAATAGTATCATAAGGTTCGACGACAGATTTCCGCATAATGCGAATTAGTTCCGATGTAAACACGCGGCACGGCGGCGTTTCCGGCGCGTCGGCGACGATCGCGATCGGAGTAGAAATATTTTTACGTCGGATTATGAAACTGAAATAGGAGGCCGCGTTTAAAAGGGATCTCTCTCTCTCTCTCTTTTCTCGAGCAGAGAAGATACGTTTCGTAGGAAAATTTTCGGGACGGAAGGAGCAAAGTGCGCGGAGACGCTTTTACTCTGGATCGCGATGGACACCGCGGGGGTTTGGCCTGCGACGAAAATGGCGGTGCGCGAAATGAATTTCTGAGCGTCCGTTCGAGGAACTCGCCCGCTTGCCATCGGTTAAAATGTCCTCTTCGCCGAAAGCTTATCGCTCCGCGAAATTCAGTCGCGTGCTCGCACTCGTGTACCCGGTGGCGACCGCCTGCGGCGGGTGGTGCCCGTCTGCGACTGCACCACACGTATGCACGTAGCCGGAGACGTGTGCGCGCGCGCGCGCGTCCACACGTACTCACATACACGCGCGTATACACGCGATCGTAACGGATGGACACACGGCCGCAATGCACACGCTATCGATCCGCGTTTTTGCGCGGTATGTCAACTCGTTACCGGACGTTGATCGAAGAGCGCAAGGTACACAATTACGCGCCGCGAGGCTCCGGCGCACCGGAGAGGAGAAGAATCGCCCAAGAGTTTGGCCTTTCCGCCGCGCGTAAAGCCGCTCTCGCACGGACGGAATTGAGCGATACCGCGCTACCGTGTTGTAACCGAACGATAAACGGGGCCCCACGGAGAAATGTTACTCTACTATTGAATTCCTTGGCAAGAGAATTGTTAAGAAATGTTTGATCGAGGCACCAACGTAGCGCGCGGTAATCTTCGTTATTCGTACAGAACCGCTCTAATTCCTCTCCGATATCACATCGTGCGAGATGGAACGAGAGCGGGGACGAAATCAGCGCATCCGCAGGAACATCCGGAGAAGGTAAAGCTCATCGCACCGCCAGGACGGCCTTTTTTCCCCGCATCAAACGACTCGTTGGGAATGGTAATATTAGCCCGACGTTTTCCCGCTGATTTGACTTTAATATCGGCAAAGAGACGATATTCATTTCCGTAGCCGCGAGCAAAGAGCGCAATGAAAATATTGCGTTACATTCGCCGGGACGGTATTACCGGGCGGAAAGAAAAAGCGGGAAAGACTCCTTAGAACATTGTATGGCAGCATACGTACTTTAGACGGCGAAGGGAGAAAAAATATGTCAACCGCGCGGCACACAGTCGAGGTAAAGCGGATTACATTACGCGCTGGAAATATCTCAACCAACGGCGGCGCGAGGGGACGGTGAAGGAGCAGGAGGAGCAAGAGAAGACGGATTCGCAGTAGAAATGTTACCCAAGTAAATGAGGGAAGGGAAAATACATTGAAACTCGAGGCTAGCGTCTGTTGAGTTTTCCGGCTGAATTATATAATGTTGCGCGACGTGTGCCAAAAAAGTACGGCGCACGGCGAGTCCTTCGATCCTGCTGCAAAGCCGCTATGCAAATTAGGCGTCTCTCACTTCGATCGCTTCAACGTTATCTCGCGTTTAGTCATCCGGAATGTAACGCGATTGACGTTGTCGATGCGCACAGGTCGAGTCGCCCTGACGACATTGAATTTCTATTTCGATGTAATCTCAATTAATTTCATTACGTGACGTTGTACACGAAAGTTTTATTCTAATGGGAAAATATTGGCACAGCTCGAAGAGAATAATCTATAATCTCAAATACCGGTTGAACCGATTCAATTAATCCACGTGACGAAATGTTGTTTCTCATTTCAAACTCCCGTGTATCTTGAAATACGTGCGGAGAATCTTGGAATATCCAGCTAATCTTCCAAGTAATTTTCGAACGGAAGCCGGCGAGCTATAACGAGGCGAGGCAATCGTTAGCGTTACTTCGAAAGTGGATCATCGGGGACAATACTTGAACAAAATTGGCGCAAACTGCGCATCTCTCGGGTGGGTGTTTGAAAAATTTTGACTCTTTACCGGAGAGACGGAAACAAAGCGGATGTGCCGCGTTACTGGGTCGCTCACGCGTAGCACGCGCGCTATCGATTTGGTTTCCTTGCGGCAGGATGACAACCTAGGGTAACCTAGCACGTTAATCGTGTGTGCGTGTACATGTATGTATAGAGGCAGGTTCGTAGGCTAGGTTACGGTGAATCGGCATGCAGGATTAGTCACGAGCAAGCTTGCCTCTGGGTAATGACAGCTGCTACCAGTGTGCGCTATTCTAGTCATCAACCGCAACTATCAACGCCTTCAACCACCACCGTCGGGTAACAGTTGTTGTCGAGACCCAACTTCGCGGATAATGAATCTGCTGAATAACACCGAAAATTTGTTTCCAACGTCGTTTGCTCGTGTCCGAAAGTGATAGAATAGTATAGAGACACCGGTCTAATCTTTACGTACTCCTTCGCCTGTAAACAGTGATATTTTATACACATATAACATGCAGTTTTCAACATTTCGATCGATAGGGAAAAAAAGTTAATACAAAAGACGGCGCTTGCTTATTAAATAAGTAATTTGATTTTACTTTGTACTTAAATATCTTCAATTGTTATCTACAATTTCCCTCGCTGTTGCCAAAATGCCATTTTGTTTGATCTTTCCGAGACGCACTCTGCCAGAGAGTAATCTAATTCTCAACTAGTCACTAACCGATCACATGGTTCGACGATTGCTTGCGTTAACTTCAAGTCCCGCGGCATCTATGGGCAGATGCGCCAACGGCGCGAAGGAGCTCTTGAAATCTTTCCTTTTTCCCTCGCCTGCACCTCGATCGTTCACTCGCCGGCTCTTCGGTTTCGAAGCTGTAATTTAGCGCAGTTTCGACGTCGTGTAATGGAGGAGAGATTCACGTACCACACTCGGCGAACCGAGCGTCCACTGAGGGGACGAGAGATACGCGCCACCAAATTGGGCTTAGCAAGTTACTAAAGAGCTAGATCGAGAGAAGAAAGCTAATAATCGCGTCACGCCGGATTGTTGCCATAAGCTCGCGAATTAATTGGAGAAAAACAGCTGCTGGTTGCATAAATGATTCGTGCGCGCGATTAACTTCTTGGTGTAACTAGATAAGTCTACTTTTCTCTACCACATGTTCCCTCTTCACTCAAATTATAAAATCGGAACTAACTTTTTCAGAATACGATGCACAAAGTGCGTATGTTTGTATTAATATGTATTCGTTACCTGAATTTAACGTCGAGGGGGAACTCCCTGACCAAAATCTTGAACACAAATGCCCAGTAATGCCCAGTGGGCATTACTTTATCTTATTATATCTTTATAATGCCCCAGCAAGGCCCAGTGCCTAAACTAATGCCCAAAAAATGCCCCCTCGATTAACGTAGTGTTGCATTATGATAAAGAAAATTAATGTCAGTAGCGAATAAATAACAAAACAGTTAATGTATATAAAAGAAATATTTAAAACAAGTCAAACGTTTCGATCATTTTACGTGATTCTCCTCGGTGACATAGAACATGAATAGAATAACTTAAATATATCGCAAATTAATGTCAAAATTTATGTTCCACTAAAATATACAGTCGATGGCAATGCGTTACATTTTGTGAAAAACGTAACATTTATGACCTTTGCAATCTATTCCAAGTTTGAATAGTCTTATTAATCTTTAAATTTGACTCGTCGCCCTGTGACGTAAGTTTCAATATTTAAATATCTGCTCGAAAAGGACATGGTACATGTGAAAGCTATGAGATTTTACGTCATATAAATGATAATTTCGTTTCTCCTGCGATTACAAATCATATTACGTAGAAAGAAACTCGTAGTGCATAGAGATTGGTTATTCGTTATCTTTATTTTCGTTGATATTTTACTTGTTTCGCGTATAATCGTTATTTTATATTATTATACGTTTCGCATTTTTAAATATTTTGATTATTCCGGAATTGCGATTATTTTCGGAACTTTGTGACGAAGAGCGATTTCAATTTTCTTATTTACAAAAAAAAATATCGGAGATTGATATTTTTAATTTCACTCTCCCCATTTTTACCAGGGAATAGATTAATATTTGTATCTTTTTAGTTTCATATTTCGATTAAACACGAATATGCAAATTTGCACATGAAGAGTAGCCTTTATTGGAAACTGGAAAGGTTCGCGATGCCCGCATATTTTCTCCAAATGACCTCGCAGAAAATGCACTTACGACTTACGAAAAGATACTCGTAAGGCGAAATTGCATTTGACGTATAATCGATAATTCACTGTCCTCGTAGTGAAATATCTTATTTTTAGCAGAAACTACTAGTCAACGGTCGGAAAAAGAAGTTTCGTGTATAAAGAGAGCGATAATACTCTTATTTGTTGTACGTTACATTCCGAAATCCCGTCGTATTAACATGGATTAACATCGCCGTTTATCTCACGGCGTTCATATATGTTTAATCGCTCGGACTTTTCTAGAAACGTAATCCTCACAAAACGGCTTTGCTTTTGCGTGGTCAGCGAGAAAGCGATCGCATAACCAAATGTAAATTCTAGGCACGTATAATCCCCAAATCTGCGAAATCCCCGAAGGTACAATACCCTTCCTCGCAGCTGCAGGAATAGAGCTGGCTATTATAAAAATGTATATCGCAGTTTTTACCTATTTAAATATTATTTACGCGATATCTACGCCACGGCAGATATTTTTAAATTATCGGTTAGTATTTGTAAAAATTGTTAAATCTTGTGTCGGCATCAAAGTCGAACAAGCGTCACCACGCACTGTTGACTAGAGACAAAAGCTAAAATAGTGTCTAAGCGATGTTGGAAAGATTTAGGACGTCTTTTACGCGCGTGATTCTTGCGAGATTTATCCGACTTTCTAGTATCGACATATCGATGGCCAAATCCTTAATCGCGAGGCGTCGCGCCGGTTGGCAAAATTTCAAGTGACGTCGAGAAAGAGAGAGATATCGAAAGCACGTTTGGACGGTACGCAGCTTATCTCGGCGTTATTCGCGTTATCCCCCGGCTCTCCGGCGAATTACTCGAACCCAATCGGGCGTACGATCGGCGGTGTGCAACACAGGGTGGCGAGAAGGGCGCGACGCAGGGGACGTAGGGACGCGGGGACGAAGAGAGGATGCCTTGTCGTTCCTCTCGCTCCTCGAGAGACACTCCGAACAAGAGAGGGCGCCAGATGGGTGATCCTCTGAGGACGGTTCGGTTCCTATAGAGATGACTGATCCGCATAGTCATTTCGGCTTAGCGAACCCATGGACCCGAGCGCAACACACAAATGCCATGAACACTTACATACATTTACATATTATATATATGTATATCTACAGACATGACTTAATAGCTTACGGCGTGCATTTGAAGAGAAACGGAACATACAACGTAATTTGGAAATGATAAAGATATGAGAATAAGAATAAGACCCATATGCATGCTTGATATGAGACGAGAGAGGACAGCGAAAACTGAAACTTTTATTTGTGCTCTTTAATTACAAAAGAAAAAAAAGATTCGGTAAAAACTGGAATACGTTGGGAGTGGATCCGGGAGACAGGGCAGCCGCGACGAGGGAGACGAAGGAGATGAAGTTGACGAAGAACGGCTAGAGCGGCGCGAGAGAGATGGACGGTAGACAGAAGGGCTAGTTGGCCCAAAAAGTCGTGCAAGAGTTAAAGAACTCTCCGGAACGAACCAAGGACCAACCGGCGGTTTTCTTATCCCTCCTTAAACCGCTCGTTAGAGCTGTCTCTCTCTCTCTCTCTCCCTTTCTCCTTTTCTTTCTCTCTCCCTTCTTCGTGTGTTCCTTCTGCCTTAGCCCTTTCGCTCTACCTACCTACCTACCTATCTACTTACCTACCTACCTACCTACCTACCTACCTACCTACCTATCTATCCTCCTTCCTCCGTTTCTTCTCGTCGGAGCAACGGAGCAACATAGTCGGATTCGAGAAGAAAGAGAGAGGGAGGGCGGTGGCAGTGGAGAGACGGCACTGACCTAAAGCAACACGGCCGGCAGTCGGATCCCAAAGCGGTGGAGAGAAGCAGAGAAAGAATGTTGGGGCTGAAAAGAGAGCATCCGAGCGGTTAGCGCGATGCACGGAACGGCAGGGAAAATTAATGGCGACGTGTGCTCGACATTTTTGCGGGCTAACGCTGGGAGTTTTCATCTTCCGCGCGCCGGAAGTGATCGTCTTCGGGGACAGGATTGTCGCGCGTAGAGCCAACCCCGGTATGAAATTTTCGCTTGTTAAGTGGGGGCATTTGTTTTACCTGGCGGAGCTGAGTGAAACATGGCCGCGATTCCCAACTAGGTATTCCGACATTTCTGTTAGCAAAGAGTTGGCTCTTAAATCTATTAACGCGATTTGTAAATGAACAGGAAAGATGATTAATTTGCGCCCTACACGTCCTCTTTCTCTAATGAGAAATTATATTACGGCCGAAATAATACACGAACGTAAGGCACAGCGATGTAAGGCAATTTTTGTCTTTCTTCCAAGATATTTACACGTTTATTAAAACTGTTACAAGTATAGCGTAGTAACGCACTTAACTCTTTCTTATAAGAACCGACTTACACCGCTTTGCCGTCCAACTCTTTATATAACCCATAAGTGGAAATAAGTCGCAGAAGATCGATGTCGATCATAACGTCACGGTAACGCAACGATCGTCCCGAGAGCTCGGCAGTTCTCGATTCGTTACCGTGATATTTACGACGAGGCGTTCCTTCTTTACTTTGCTCTTCTGTCCGGCGCGATCGCGTATATTACCGTGATAAGACTCGACGAGAGAGCCATACCGTTGGGATTCCAATTTCATCGACCAGATCGTGAACCTGTTTCTGTGAGACCTTAATATCCGCTCCTGGTTGCTTCCACTCGCAAGCGATCAGGAGGCCTTCGATCTTCCTACCCTCGTGACACTTCATCCTCTTCGTCGTTCTGATATCGTTCCTCGCCGTCATCCCTTTTCGTTTGAACCGAGATAGAAATAGACCGGGAAACGCTTCTACTCTTCTTCACCGAATACGCATTAGAAACCTGTAATTGTTTGTAATTGCGACAAATTATTACCGTCGGAAAAGGCAGTGGGGGGGAGGAGGAATTCCATATCGAAAGAACGTTATCCTTTTATCGTGGAAAAGTTTCATTAATACGAATATATTTCAAGTTCTATTCCAATTTTCCACCTACACAACAAAAGTTTATCAAAAATACATACATCGAATGAATGCATTCTTGTTTTGACTCCGGTAAAATCAAATACTTGTACGAACATTCGCGTTTGTTTCCAACATGTTATGGATCTACTTACTCATTTAGTCAGATGCACAAATGAATGATATTTTGATTTTATGAAATTTGATATTGGCCCTACAATAATGTTTATTGTAAAAGTTTCTGCTTGATTAAAGTTTGATTAAAGTATGAAAACTGGACAGGAAAATGGAACAAAATTATTAATTTATGAACGATTTTTTCCGCTTAGGTTTACCTCGATGGTTATGTAATATCTCCACAGTTTGTTTTTTCCAGTTACGTTAAAGAAGCTTTAAATAAAAATTTATCGATGTATACTAAAATATATGCTTCATGTCTTTCGAAATTCTAACAAATATCCATGAAATATGTATTTTGCTACATTGACAGAGAAAAGTTGCATATAGTAAAAGTTACGTATTGTCTGCGAAAAATATATTTAGTACATGCAGGATAATAACTTAAAAAATATAATGTCTTTATGTCAACAAATTTTGAGAATGCTTTATCAAAATTTAACTAAAAATTATTTTTCAGTAGAGATATAAAAAAATTTGTCTACATATGCAATTTTTCGAAAAAAACCGACGATATTTTAACGAAACAAACGACATTTCGTATTTGTCAATATCAGTAATTTGACGGTCTGGCAGTTCTGGCATTAATCTAATATAATAACTCGATAAATATGTGTGCCCGTGTCGACGATTTATATATATTTTATATTAGTATATTGCTATATTTTTGTATATGTACATATTTGTTGTGTAGCTCGGCGCCAACTGTAGTTGACTGAAAACGAGTCAATTTGAATCAATTAGCGAATGCATGTGTAAAACATAGTGACGATGCGTTACTGATAAAAGCGCGCGCGAAACGCATGCATAGGTGCAAAAAGTCTATTGGATGCGTTCCGATGAGCGTGTCCATATACGCACACCATTTCGCATGTTGCGCGCATTATTCGTATATTTCACGGTAAATTTTTCCATCTCGCTGTCCACGTGGCGTACATTTTTCACCATTTTTTGGTAATTCAATACGTCGCACATACATAATACAGTTAGCGGCGCGAAAGAGCTGACGATAATTGATTACGTCGCAGAAACAACGTTTGACCGCGCTGTAATAATTTTTATCGCTGTTACACTTTTTATCGACCGAAATGGCACACACGGTACGCGACAGCGGAATTATTTGGCACCTTCAAAAAAAAATCTCTCGTAAAAATACACCGCGGAAATATCGCGACCTGTTTTGCAGCGGATATTTATTCGCCAATGTACCCCGCGGGAGAAGATGCACTCTTCATTACACTCGTCCCGCTAAACTGCGCAATTTCGAAATATCCCTTCGGGAATCCTTAATCCCTCAAGTTGCATAAAACGAAGTCCATTCAGTCTAATTAACGTTAAAACGCGATGCGACGTAATCGGAGAGAGTTTCGAATCTCGTTAGAATTCCGAGAAGAATTTTACGAATTCTATTGGCTACTCTTGTAATTTGTCGTTAAATCTTGTGAACATGTTGATTTTCTGCGACTCGAGATGTCAACGAAAAGACATATTTTAAGACTTGGGTGGTAAATAAAATATTAATCGCTGTCTTATAATCAAATTTTATAAAAGAGTGTAATACGCTATCAGAAACTTAAAAATTTTCAACGGAGAATGAAAAACGGTATCAATAATTGTATTCAAATTCTAAACACGTCAATTTCACAACTATATCTCGCATTCATAGAGATAACTTATAGCGGAAAGGAACTCAAAAATAACAGCTGCTTGTTGAAGAATCTTTTGTAGAAAAAAAGACAAACCTATTATTTTTAAGGAAAAAGGGATGAAAAAAAGGAATGAAAAAGTGCAAGGGAAGACGAGCGGGTCGTCGCTAAGATGCATTGTTTCGGCACGCTAAACTGCCACACCTGCACGAACTTTCTACGCAAAAGCCGATGCAGAGATGGCATCGCCGGTGCAAATAGAATTTCAAGAGTCGCGCATTAAACGCTTTATATCGCCGGTGCGCAACCTTTTACGACCTTACGACCCGTCTCTATGGTGACATCGCGAGAACCTTTTGTACGCCGGCGGAGAAGTAATGCTCTCTCGGTCCGACGAAACTTCTGCACGAGATAAACAGCGAAGCTTCGGTCGCTTCATTTATTTATTCAGCATAGTTTTCGGTGGAGAGCGAAGGTGTGACGAGCAAAGACAAACTTTCTTTATCATTCATTTTGAAAAGTACATTTCTAGGTTGATGTTAACAACTCCTTCGGAAAATTTTAGTTTTAATTAATAACACGAGCGCTAATTACGAGATGAAAATTATATTTTCACTTAGCGAGGAATCGAATCGTCCAACAATATTTTAAATAACTCCCAAAGTATTTAATTAAATAAGTAATTGAAACTATTTACTTTAATAAGACAAGTCCTGCTTTTTTTCTGAATAAATCGTTTAATGGCGCGTCTATGTTAGATTTGGCAAACTAGATGGGCAATTGCAAGTATCTCGTCGGCAATGATTTGAATTAGTATGTGCGTGCACAATTGCATTTCTCACATTCGTAAATGCATGCCATTCGCGAGACGAGCTCGCAGCGGGGTATCGCAGCTAGCTGATTTTCTCTGACGAGACGCGTCGCATCGGGTCTGTGCGACCCGATTCGTGGGCAAAAATGAGCGCGCGTGTCTGTCGGGTGTTACATTCATAGATCACTTAGTCTCCGATTAAGGCCTCGGTCAACGAGCTCACGGTTCCCAAGCTACGCACAAACGATCCTACTTCGTGACCCACTTCGCGAGATCGCCGCTCATCGCGTAAAAGCCGGAGACGCCGCATCGCGATTTCCTGGACTATAAACGAGACTGTCAGTGACCGTCTAAAAATATCGCCGGCGACGTCGGTAATTGCCGCACCGAGTGTTATGGAGCGACGCGTAAGCGTGGAAATGTGCACACAGTGCGTCAGGTGGCCGCGTCGCTTTTGATCGTGAGCGAGCCGTTAAGTTACTTTCGGACAAGCGTAAGACTCTCCTTCGATGACAGTGAGAGACCGACGTCGAAAGCATACGCGTTTTCCTTCGAAAACGGTGACTGTTATTCCACTAGCAATTTCGGTGTCATTGTATCTAAGGCATTGTTCTGAAATTGAAATAATTTTCTACCTTGAGATTCTACCTAATATCTGTAACAAGTTCGGCAGACATACAAAGAGTGTCCGAGGAAAAGAGTGTATTCGGGAAATCAACACGATCTTTCTTATCTTAATGAAACAATCCTCTTTCATTCCGCTTTTCATGTTTCAGCTTCGCGTTGAAAGAATCGTTCTTTTTTTTTTAATGATCCATACAATACGGTACTTGTGATGCTTGAAGAAATATAACATTTGAAACTTGGAAATCGGTTTTCCTCAAAATGATTGCTTTACGATAAACTTGCGAATTCCGGATTTCTAATGCATTACGTACTAAACGATAATATTGGATGATAAGGGAATAGCTAATAGCTTAAAGACGGAGACGCGCATCTGCCGCGAATAGCTAATCGTCGCCGATCAATATATCCTACGCGCACATACGCAATATAATTGCACGTAATTAACACCCATTACTAACCACTCAATGCGCGGCCACGCGCGTTTATGGCTTCTCAGGAGGAGCTTAGCTCTCGAAATTAGCTCGCAATCGAAGAAACAATCGGGACGATCGAGATCGCGCGAATGACAATCCGATACATGAGGCACATGAGGCGTGCGCTGTATAATTCTGTTCGTAAATCCCATCTTGAGTATGGTACATTCCTCGCGGAGAAACGTCGAAGGAGGCAACCGCGGAACGGCGATAAGAGAGGAGGAAGGAATAGGACGGGAAGAAGGGGAATAAGAAGAAGAAGAATAGAAGGAACGAACGAGAGGAATCGCGGTGCGTGTATGAACGGCGAACTACTTTTTGCCGGTCTTCTCTCTTGGCCTGTCGGCCCATCCTTCGTGTATTCCGTGCGCCTCCTTCGGCTCTACGTCCCTTCGGTAGCCACCGCTTCCTCCTCGTCTTCCCCGGTCTCCCCTAAACGTGCTCGCCCAGCTTTGGCCTCGGCTCTTTTATTTCTCTAGATTTCAAAGCGCTCAAACAGGTTTCAAAATCCCGCCTACGGAAAAATCGCAGCGCCTCCTCTCCCTCTTTCGCTCCCGCCTGACTTTCCTTCTCGTCTTCCTCCTTTTCCCTCTTCTTGTTCTTCTTCGTCCTCTTTTTCTTCCTCTGTCAGGCGCACCGTTGAACGCTGTAAGTCCTTGCATCGGCCAACTTTTCATTGCGATTCATCATTTGTCCTCGCTGCACCTTTGCTCCTTTTTGCAAACGTTCAGTATTACTTTTGATACGTAAGATATCAAAGTGTAGACGCGAGAAATAATATTATTTTGTCCCCGTGACGTTAGAATCTTGCGGGAATCTGAGAAAAACTTCCTTTTCCGAATATTTAAACTACGTCAGAGAGGACATTACAAATACTTGCTTCATTTCTTTCCTTCGTTCCTCCTTATTGTTGCATAACTCATTACGTCTGTGACAACTCTATCGATGTTTACCGTTGTTCATATTTATTTTATACGTACCAACTTGCTTTAAACAGAGAGACCTGGCTCACAATGACAAGCATTTCTTTTAACTTTTGCCTTACATTTTTCTTTACAACATAAATACTTTTCTTTATACCTAATAAATATGTTTCCCTTTGCCTTCTGCCTTCTGTCTCTTCTTCAGCTTTATGAACTCTGAAAAACTTATAGTGATTCCGGCGTACAATCCGTCCATCTTGGAAGCCCAGTCCTTCCGCATTGTATCCGAAGTATTGCATTGGCATTGCCGAAGCGTGAGGTTGCAATATGTTCGATGAGCCGTGGGGGTCTTATACTGTTTGCCTGGCGTCAGAATAGATTTCGATTAGACGCAACCCTGAGGATGACGCCGTACGTGTGTGCCGCACGAAACTTTTTCTTGCCGTTTCTAAACCGCTCGCGGTCGCCGAGACGATAAATCAAAAGCGTTCTCGCAAAAGCCACTTTTTGTTGAAGGTTGTTTCCAACGTATCTTGTAGCTCATCTTTTCGCGTCATCATTGCGCGCCCTCTTCCCCCCCCCCCCGCCCCGCATGCAGTCGAATCGCGACGAAATCATAAATTCTCGCCTATTAATCATTACACATTTCAAGCTTGATAATGACGATCGCGATACACCAATCTCTATATTATTCACTGCGCCTTTTAATGGATTCTTTGCAGTACTGCTCGATATGCGAATTGTTTCACATGAAATAGAAAGTTTCCAAGTTGTACTAGATATCCTCCGAGAGATTTAATCGTCAGACTTTTACAAACTATCACAAAAAAATCGTAGTTAGTCGTAGAATTAGTTTATAGTGATTCGCACTCCGCCCCCGAGTAGTTATTTAATAGGATATTTAGCAATGACATGCGGTTGAACCGTACGAGCAAAGGAAAAAACAAAATTTGATGCGCTCTCGCCTTGGGTAAGCAGTACGGCATCAAAACGAAACACGCACACGGGTGCGATTTTTTTCACGTGGTAAAAGCTGCCTTCAAGCAGCGTATCTCTCATGGCGAGCGCGAATTCGGTTATTTTGTTCGCTACTCTTTCATTTAGCTCCCTTTTTCGCCCGTTTTTTAGACCATCGCGTAAAGTAATTAGCCGCACATGGTTGGTCGTATACAATCTGCGCGCGCGCATCCGCCATCGAGAAATCTCGTGTTGTTCCGCAAACTCTGAGAAACGTGTGTGTGTGTTTGTACGCGCATGTGTGTCTGTTTTGTGAAAAGGTATGCGAGTGTGCGAATACACAAAATGCGATAATGGATGATCGATGAATGAAGAAGTACGAGAAGTAAAGAGAAAAAGAGTGGTTATTAGTATATTGAGATGGATATTCCGGAGTACATATAAAAACTATGCATATTCAAAATTACAAACAGAATTTAATACATTTGATGGTGTACAATTGAGGATTAAAGTTCAATGCCATATGCACCATGCATCGATCCTATGGCAATATCCATTTTGTCAGATTGAACCTTATTAATTATATCAGTGATCAATATACATATTTTTAAACAAAAGATTTTTAACTTGTAGCTTTTTACATTTTTTGAAATATTAAAATATTTGTAAGTGAGTAAAATATAATTTATATTAATAAAAATTGTGTGCGTATGATATAATAACAGAGAGGAGGAAATGTTTCGCTTGTAATATTTAAAACAAATCCTTATCGTACACAATCCAAAGGTAATACACGATTTTTCTTAATACTACCGGCAGAAATTCTTTTTCCCTTCGTACGAAGGAAGGTCGCTATAGAAAACGCGCAGTGCCAATAACAGATATTTGGTTAAGGGGCAAACATGCGAAAAGTTATTCGCACCTTTCTATCAAAGCATATAATAAGAGACAAGACAAGAGCGGAAAAAACAATCCATGGCGGGAAGAAGGTGGCCGCGGCGAGAAAGCTTAAGGAGAGGAAGAAACAACATCAATTTAAGCCACATGCATCGCTCTGGCTTCGTATTTAGGTGGATAATCGGCTTACCGTGGCGGCCTGCCGGGCAGCCCACTTGCAGCGAATGCATCTGTACAGACTTGCGTGCACGCTACGCCGCACGCAGCGCGCATGCACGCTGACTGTCATTAGCAAGGAGTGTTAATGCCGAAGGTTCGCGCGTTAATGACGAGGTGATGTCCCCCGGTACAAGACTCTAAAAACGAAAAACATTCCGCGGAAACACTGCGTTTCTTCGCTCCTTCATGCGTCACTTTTTTTCACCTGGCAAATTGCACGTCTTAAGTTTACGGGTTGCGTATGAAGAGAATTGTCGGCGGTTTATGAGGTTTGTGCCGGCCAAGAGAATAATATAAAATCGGTAATAACGAGCCGTCGGTCTTAAGATAATGCGTAATTAGGTACCTACTTTGACATAACGTAAAGCTTGGAGTGTTTCTCTTTACCGTTATAGAGAAAAATATTATAATGACATACCTGGAATTTACTACTTTTACGCGTTAGATACTCTGACATTTTATTATTCCTGCATAGAAAGAAGCGTGATTTATCTTGCTGTCTCGTCTGCTATTTGTCAGCCGACTTTGTATCGATACTTGGCCTATGCGCTATTTCGGGAACGCAAGATTGAAACATATGTCAACGTAATAATGAAGGGGCCCATCGCTACATAAGGCATCCTCGCATTCGCATTAATTAAATTCGTTATCGTTAAAATCATTATCGCCGTAACTATTATTAGTACCGTTACTGTTACCGCTACTAGGACTACCACTATTACGCGGATAATTAAGCGGCTTATGATTACGCGGTAATAGCAACGATAAATAGGTCACATGCACCGACCCGCTTGTATCTATTAAATTATTTTATACCTGTGATTCTGAATTATTATATCCGTTTATGTGTTGCGAAAGTGAGCTTGCGCATGTTACGTGCATGCGTACGCGTGCACGCGCGTGTGTCGTATAACTTTTTTCAGGTTGACCACAATTATAGAGGATCATAGAAAGGATGTTAAAATGTAGCTATGGTATGCTTTCAGCGTGTATTTTTGCACAATTAATGAAATTAGCTTTGTTTGAGAAGGGACGGCAGAGTAGTAAAATGTAAAAAAATATTTTCATGCACGGTACATTTCGTGATGATAACCGTTTCAAACATAAAGAGGGTCCCCCAAAAATATTAAGCTTGTTGCTGGAAAAATTCCTCGTTTCTGTGATAAATAAACTAAACCATGTTGATCCAATTATCCGCGTAATTAAATGCAGTTCTTTTGTACACATTTCTAAACATCTGTTTCGATCTATATAATCTTGTCAATACTCCCTAATAGCGATGATAATTCCAAAACACTCGGTATCTGTATATGCATACGCAAACAATATATGTATTATTTACTTGCAAGCACTGCGCGTACAGAGTGAAAGGAAGAAAGCTCGGAGAAGGTGAGCGCTGGGCGAATTTTATTTTTTATGTAACACACGGTAGAAAGAGACAAAGAGACTAACACGCGAAACCGTGTAGCTATGTTTCGCAGCTGCATTTGCATTCCTTCGTTTCTTCGTGGATTCCGCGCGCTACTCTTCGTGATATTCTCGAGTAAAGGCGAATGCTGGCGACGTCGATGTTCAGCCACTGTTCCGCGTAAGTGAAACTGGTTGGCCCACCGGGTGTCGTAAGCTGTCCGAGATATTACGGTCCCCGATTTACATATGTGCGGAACACGGTGAAATTTCGCGAAGCGCGAATTACGAATCACCGTGGATTATTCGGAGGAGAAACGACTCTCGGTGGATGAAACTGAGTACAAGCGCAATTAACTCTCTACACTCCAATTTTACTTGGGCATACATTTCAAATTGCTCTTTAGTCGTGAACATTTTATAGAAATTTCGATAATAAAAATGTCAAATATTTCGGCGATGTTAAAAGATGTTAAATATTTCTGGATTCAAATAATTGGATTTAAGCAAATGATTCCCCATTTTTCTTCCTGTAAAAGTAAAAATGGTTGAATATCGCAATTCAAAATTGCGGCTTGTAGGAATATATAATTGCAATATCTGTCCACACGTCAGACAAGTTTTCTATTATGGCATTGATCAATTTAGAAACACTTGTACGAAATGTCACATAGCCACGGAAAATTATACAAGTTACAGCATTCTCTTGCGGACCCGTGACTTATCGTCACCGGCGAAACTTAATGTGAAAGACATCAAAGTCGGAAAAGATGAATTCGCGATCTAAAAATTTTCGTGAGCAACTTGCAAAAATTTAACGCACAATTTTCTTGGAGAAAAATTTTAAGAGATCATATCGTTACGTGTTACGTTTAAAAGTAACCATTGGTTATTGTAGAGAAAAGCGTGAGGCATGTGGGGGAGGGGCGGTATCGAGAACGATTCTTAAATGCAAATATTCGTGTGCATTTTTATGCACCTCGCCGAGGCGTTGAGCGTCGTAAGCCTTTGAGCACACCTTTGACTTGCAGATGGTGAACGAAATTTAGAATGGTAAAGTGGCCGTTTTATGCGGGGCTTACTTATATCCACACAAATATTTGATGGTACGCGAGCAGGCGAATTATGGTAATCGAAATATCGTGAATAATTTTACGAAAGAGCAAACGGTGTGTGACCAATCTTGACTACGTTTAGAAAGCGTCTAGACAGTCTTGTATGTGTGTGCGTCAGAATGCGTCGTATATTATATTAACTCTGCAGATGAACGCGCTGGAATCTAACGGGATTCGGTCTTTTGATACATTGTTACTTCTCTTTTCTCATCTTTTGATTGGAATTGAAGTCTGCCTGTACGGAGCAAAATTGTATGAAGTTACCTTGTTATTGGTATTTCCATACATATCTGTAAAAGACAGAGTTGGGAAAGTTACTTTATAAAAGTGTCTAGTTACAGTTACAGTTTTTTCGCTAAAAATGTAACTAGTTACAGTTACAAGTTACTAATTATGAAAAGTAACGCGTTACAGTTACCCAAAAAGTAACGAATCGTTACTTTGCAATTACTTGCAATGAAAATAAAAATATTAAATCTGCAGTTGAATTATAATATAAAGTGTCGATAAAGCCCGGATAGCACAAAGTATTGGTGTAGTGTTGGGAAATAATGTAAATGCAATTCCGTACAATTATTGATACGTAACATTGGCGTTACATTAGCCTTTATTCTATATTTAATATTACAATTTTATTGGGCAATCTTGCTATACAGTCTAATATAGTTTGTCAGCCAATTTTTATATATTTAGCAGTTATACGTATAATTTCTATTTCAGCATTTTACTTTTTATTCTATTGCCGCATGTAAGTTTCATGATAAGGGCATACATATTCAGCGTAGACATCTGCGGGATGCCAAACGAAAAAGATTGCTTTTTGGCTCGTGTCGCTACGTCGATTTTTCGCCGGGTTATAGCGTTTTAAAAATCGGGCGCGCGCGCACCCATTCATTGAGAAGGCCACGCGAGTATTACGCAAGTATTACGCGAGCGTACTACGTCCCCAAAAAACTGGCATCAAAACATACGAGGCACAGGGGTTCGGTAGTAAACACCGCCGCGCGAGACGCCGCATATACGCGCCGTCTGCTGCTTCTATCTCAGGATTAAGATCGTGAGTCGATATAATCGTCAATAACTTCGCACAGAAAAATCGTAGGAAGATGATTTTGGTCTCGTTGGAAAGCTAAGATTCCAGCGCTTCTAACGAGATAAGAATGGCTTATCTCGGATTATTAGTTTATGAGGCATTATTGATAAATTCCGAGAAAATTGATTTTGTCCCAAGATCGAGAGTGTGAATTAATCTTTCGATTGGATAAATCTCTCTCACGTCGTGCATTAAATAGCAACACTAATTTATGTTCATTCAATATTCATTTTTTTAAATATACAATATGTAATTGTACAGTTTCTTGTTGATAATCCCCTCCTCGGGTACTACCTTGTCGTGGTGGAGGGGCTTAAGTACCCTGAAGGGTTACTCTCTAAAAATCACTCGATGGTTTATTACTGAAAACAATGAATATTCACTGATTTACAGTAATGATGCACTGATTAATTTTTAGAGAGTACAGACCCTAAAGACGGGACAACCAAAGGTACCCATCGCGTTCGGGAGTGCCGTATAGTATTCGTTAATTAATAAAGACATTAATAAAGACATTTCAAAGCTCGTTTGAAAGATATCTTTAAATGCCCGTTCCTGTCGATGGCCACACTTCCGAGATTTGACAGTTTTTGGGACGAGCCTT
>NW_011967234.1:2430540-2478619 GCF_000949405.1 Vollenhovia emeryi | reverse complement strand
CCAAACTTACACAAAATATGGCTTGGCAAATATAGTCTTGCTGTATTTGTCGAGCAAATCTTTTTTGCTCGACATGTGACCTATCCATTTATTTTTCATATTTTCTATATTTGATTTGATATATAATATGTATTGTCAAGATGCGTATCGCATGAACAACATGCACAATTACACGCATCTTCGCGGTCGGTTTACGCGGTCGGTTTTCGCGATCGGTTTTTCAGAAAAAAATTTTAATTAATTATTAATTACTTAATTTTATCCATATTATAAATTTTAATTTAACGAGGAGTATGATTAAAATCACTCTAACGCGAAGTAAATTTTTTCAATATCTATTCGAATTTTGAATTCGAAGATCATTTTACGAAGAGATGGTCAATATGTTTAAATAAATAACGGAAGTAAAAATAAATTTGATTCGTACATATCGTAAAGTTTTTTGAATTAATATTTTTTTTTAATTAACTTCTCGTGGTCGTGCATTTTTTTTATACGATCGACGTTTGCATACAGTTCGAACCGTACGAAATATTTGTCGGTGACGATAAACCGACTATGGAAGGAGTTTTCTTCCTTCCTGATCTCTGGTCAAAATGACCAGACTGTATGGCCGGGAGCAACGAAAGGTATGTCCAACCTGGCCCAACGAAGGGATACGCCGAGTTAGTGGTCAATATTGGCCACTTTGATGTATTATGTGAATGTGTTGTATGATATATGTTGATTTCTTCTTATGTGCAAAAATTCGGGTGGGTTATATTCTTTCCTTCTTTACTTATTCTTGCATATGTGCAAGATTAAAAAGACCCCTATTAAATCGCGCGCGTATAACTCCAAATCTCGCGGTTTTAACGAAAGACTCGTAGGTTTATTAACAAAAAGGTGAAACGCGGAAAATAAATAAGAATCGAAAAATAAATTACTCTTCTGGAATGTCTTTAAAAATGCTTCGACATGAAAATTACTATTTTCGTGCACGTTGCAAAAAATTCAACGAGATAAGTGGTCCTTCTTGACCACGATGGTGAAATGTATAAAAATTGATTTATATCTACTTGTATATGTATATCTTTTTATGTGCCAAAATTCGGGTGGGATATTCTTTTCTACATTTTCTCGCGCCTGTATGCGAGATTGGAAAAAATAAATTAAATCAATCTCAACCACGCGCGAATTAAAACCCCAAATTATATCCTTAATAATCGCGTCGCGGTTTTATTTGAAATAAATAAATTTTAGTTAAAAATTTGTATGTTTGTTTGAACGGGTAGGTAAAAAAATGGACAGATAGGACTATAAAGATGAATCGGAATACGAGTAGATACGAATTCGGGTAGGCAGGAATTCGGGTAGGCAGGGACAGGGAGACATAATTTATTACGTTTGTCGTAGACATAAGTAAATTGTATGAAGAAAGATAAATAATAAAAATGTTAAAAATCGTATTGTAAAGAAAAGAGGATCGCTGAGTGGAATCAGCGGGGGCGGCGGAGGGCCTCTTTAGATTAATTTTTCTATTTTATGAAATTTTAAGTTGGTCTAAAATAATCTTTTACTTATGCGATAGATTTTTGTTTGCGCATTTACGATACGATTTTTTGTTTACACATTTATAAAGAATGGTACATATTACTCTCTAAAAGTCAATCAGTGAATTATCACTGAAAACGGTTATAACTATTGAATTATTCAGTGGTATACTTGTAACTGTGAATTAGTAGGTATTCACTGTTTTCTGTAATAATCCACTGATTGACTTTTAGAGAGTAGACTAGCCACATGCTTTATATTGTAATAAATTATAAATTAATTGTGATGAAAATATAATAATGACAAAGATGTCAAAAGAAAATGATTATTGTAAAGAAAAGAGGACCGCCGATCGAAATTGGCGGGGGTGGTGGAGGGCCTCATATTTTTGCAATGCACTTTCAATGTAAACACACTACCGTGAAATTATTGATACGTAACATTGGCATTACATTAGTATTTATTCTATACTCAATATTACAATTTTATTGGACAATCTTGCTAATACATTCAATCCAATATTAAATTATCATCTAGGTACAATATCAGTAGTATATTTGCATTTATTTTATGACCAATATTGGTGTTATATTGGGGAAATATTGGCCAATTTACTGCCAACATAACCAATGTTTAACCAATGTTAGCCAATGTACAGCCAATGAATTGTGCTTCTACGTAAAGGCAAGGCCTACGCGATTAAGTGAAGGTTTAAAAAATATATAAAGTAACTATTAATGTAACTGAGTTAAGTTACAGTTACAGATGGAGAAAAAGTAACGAAGTTAAGTTAGAGTTGCCAAAAAGAAGTAACTGTAACTGTAACTTCGTTACAAGTAACGAGTTACTTCCCAACCCTGGTAAAAGATTAAGAAACAGAATAAAAAGACATTTAAGAATCGAGGAGGGGGGGGGGGGATGAAATAACATAGGCAAGTTATGTGTTGGGATTTATAAAAAATCTTATTCCAGTTTTTACTAGACGTATGCGAACAGTGATATATATTTTATGATAAACATCGCCGCTCTTATAAGGAATTTATCTCCCGGCCGAACGCGTCAGAGTAAATCCACAGCTCCCCCCGGTCCGTAGGCGCAATACAGCAGTGTTTCAACGTGACACGCCGTGAAATTATTTTGCGTACGCGATACGTGATAATCGCCGATCGGCGGCCGATCGCTCCAATTAACGCGAGAATATTTGCGCTAAAATTACGGCTGCCCGTCGCCGGGGCGAAACCTCGCCCAACCGATGGGTAATCGATACAAAAGTCCACAAGGGTTGGGCCGCCTTAGTGGCCCCGGCATTACGCACACACAAACATCTGCAGCCGGTCGGCAGCAGAGTGCAAATTGCACCACGGGTACTCGTGAAATTGACTCGCGAGCTCTCCGGGATTGATGAGAAAGGATCGAAGCTGGGCGCGAGAAGAAATCTTCGATCTTCGAACACTCTATTCGTTATTCCATCTGCAAGGACTCGAGTCCTCTCCTTAGCTCTCTCAGATATGACAGTTATATTCCTTCGGAGCTACGAAGCAAAGGTCAGAAGTAAGACACCTACTTCATTACTTGCGCTGCTGCTTACAAAATCATTTAATTGCAATATATAAATTATATTGTTACGCGCGCGTGCTGCAACTTGTAGACGAGTAGTTCGCTAATTCTAATTACTGCTACGGTCTGCGTTGCCGAATTCGGCTTTTTAAGGATTATCGATCCCCGTAGAATTAGATCAAAGTGAAACGTATCAGCGGTAAATTATTGTAAATTACATAATACATCCGCCGCGTCGCGCTTGTTGTCGAGTTATGCGACATGATCAGTCGCGATTCGCTGCCTTTTCGCGTTCACAAAGGAGAGGATTTGACAACCGGTTTAGAGGGGTTAATACCCTTCTCTACCCGGCAGCAGCGAGCGTTTCCGCTCGGGAATTCTCTCGAGGCGGCAATTGGGTGTCCGAGCGATAATACGAACGTCCCCTCAGTGACGTAGTGAGTGCCCGCGAGTGCCCTAGGTTGGCGACGCGCGCGTGCCCGCGCTTTCGGCGCGAGTACATACCGGATGTCTCGTCCCGTACCCCACATGTACGGCTTCGCGGACAATATACGCGATATTCGGAACGACAATTCCATATTGGCGCGTGGCGAATTGCGGCGTCGCTCGGGAGCACCGCTAATAGGGATATATAATTAACGCATTGTGCGGGCAGTTACGGTAACGCCGGCATTCATGGGACGACCAAGTGCGGCGCGGAAAGCGGTATAATGCAATGTAAGGATCATAGGATTCATAAAAGTGAATGTTACACCGTTCAAAATCTATTTTATTAATCATTGCAACACGATTGTGGTGAAAATAAATGAATAACGCACGATAGAAAGATGCGACAGTTCCTGTAAGATGTCAATGACTCTTGAAACACTTTAATGCATCTTTGGTACTGCGAAAGAAAGTGACAGTCTTCTTCTCTTGACAGTGATTGTTTCAGAGTTTTTTATCACGGTCATTAATGGGCAGAAAAAGATGCACGGCTGTTTATAGATAGAATCGGCCTTTACGCGAAGTCTCTATGTATCATATCGAAATGCGGATGACATTTATGTGTTAGATTTTTAGAAAAATTGCATCAATCAAAGACTTAAGCCAGCGACACACGATACTATTTTTCCTACTGGATTGTTTATGAGAGCCAATCAGGATTTAGCTTTAAGTCACCTGATCTAAAACTCTGCATTCTTATTGGTTCTCGTAAGCAATCTGGTAGGAAAAATAGTATCGTGTGCCGTTGGCTTTAGTCTAATCGAAACGTAGATGCTTACGATGATGAGTTTAGAAATCCGGATGGACTTGCTAGTGTAAATTACTACGAAGTTCTGTTAAATACGTGGCTTATTTTATGGAATTAGCGTGAGACGCAGCAGTAATGTATAATATTTGTTTCTCTTGCGTAATAGACGTGAGGCGTACGAGTGGGACATTTACAAAGCGGTATAGCCGGGGCACTCGTTATACTCGCGCGGTCGCGAGGGTCTGTCCATTCCAGGGAATGGAAGAGTGGCGAAATAAAGGCGTCCTTTAATGGGCAATACTAATCAATGAAATACGAAGCCACGGGGGCGCGCAGTGGATATGCGTGCGGAGGCCAGGCACGAACGCGCCGTACAAACAAAAGGGATCCGCGTGCACGTATCTCTCTCGCTCTCGCTTTTCACCTCTCGCCCGCCTTCGACTTTCTCCCTTCCTTGGTCGTTCGACAACCCCGCGGCCCTCCCTCCCCCGTTCGCACTCTCGTTCCCTCCTTCTTTTTCTCGCTCGTTTTTTCCTTTCGCATGTACACGCGTGCACATACGCACGCACGCATGCACACGCAATATGCGCGGCGTGTTCGCGCGTTCGCGCTCGCGCGGCGCCGTCATCGTCGTCGCCGTCGTCGTCGTCGTCGTCGTCGTCTTCTTCCTCTGCTCCTCTTGGACGCACGCACAAAAGCAAGGGAAAGGAGAGAGGGCACGGTATTTTTCAGGATAGGATATTTAACGCATTGGCCAGGTCAGTAACCCCGGGCGAGCCGGGGCCCCGCGATTGGCCGGCCTCGCCACGAATTCCCGGCCCCTCATTGGCCGAGCCGGGCCCTAGACCTACACCAATGCCCTCCGTATTGCCACACATGCACCGGTCCTACGTGCCCGCGGACGCTGCTGCCGTCGAGCCGAGCCGAGTCGAGCCGCGGCACGCAATGCCGCCCGTGCGTGTGCCATGCGTGAGCACGTGTGCGTGCTCCGTAGGGCACGCGATACGTCATAGCGTGGTGCGGCGGGCCGAAGTTGCAGCGCGGTGCAACGAAGAACCCGTCGTCGAGAGGGGCGCGCTAAATGCAAGGCTCTCGATGAAGCGGCGAGCCGCGTACTCTTACGGGAATCCGGCCGGAGATTGCTATAATTGAACAGCCCGGGCGCGATAAGAAGATAAGTCCAAAATCGTTGGAAGTAAGCTTCTTTCTTGCACGTAGAGAAAGAGAGAGAAATGCGTGACCGGAGAACCGATATAAGCGCGATACTTTATTGGCAGGTTTTTTTCGTTGCGATATGCAAAGAGTGGCCTCCTCTCTCCTTGATTAAAGGAAGTTGCTTCAATCGTGCAATTCTTCATTCTTTAAAACGTTTAAAGCGTACGTATTTTCCACTTCTAGTATTGATTTGCAGTTTCTTAGTATTAGTTACTTATTTTGGAAATGACGTGTCTAATTAAAAAAAATATACATAAACAGGGTATCGATAATGTAACATCTTCAATCTTAGGTCACTTTCGGCAGGAATAATGATAGCGAATTTGGTTTAGAATATTTAGTTAAAGGATACTGAAAGACTTGTAGAGCAACTAAGATTATATATATATATATATATATATATATATATATAAACGTGCATAAGCCGTTCGTGCACATGAAATGGATTTTTCTATCTATTTCGATTGCGAAAGAGGAGTGGAATTTTATTGATGTCGCAGCTAATGGAGGAAAAATAGGTCGTAGATACAGTATATGTGTATATGCACGTGTTTACACTCGTGTCATTATGTAATATTATACCAATCGTAAATGTCAAAAAAATATTTTTCTGGTTTATCGACAAAATTCAATTGTCGAATGATAACAGACAGTTTTAGTATAAGTCGGAGAAATGTTAAGGTATATTGGTCTCCGCTTTTTGTACCGTGAATTAAAAATTTACAAACTTTGCACAAGCCATAGTATTACACACGTTATCGCGGATAATACGATCGCAGTACTTTCCAGTCGCGCGGCGGATTTTTGTTTACTCTACCAATAAATCTCATATTCGCGATATGAAACCAAAACCGACGGCGCACATACGCATTTTCATTTACATGCTGTGTGTATCATTATATAAGCGATCGCAAGCGCGTACGAATTAAAACATAATAAGATAACGGATTTAATTAAAAATGTTTGCGAGCGGCAAAAACCCATTCGATAACTTCGATAATTCGATACCGGCCGATTTTTCGACGATTCATCTCGCAACGTGGCCGCCCGATTAAAAGTTAACCCGGCGTATTTCCATCGCTGTTAATGTCGAACTCGCATTGGATAATATTCCAATAAACGTGTCGTTACTGATAACTGTCGCTGCACGACCGATAATTGGATGATGTTGCGCTTGCACGATCCGCGATTCTCCGCTTGCCTCCGATATAGAAAAAAAAGGTCCCACTTGATTTTCTTCCTGCCAAAGTTATTAATGCTTGTAAAAATCATTACTAATACATCTATTATGAATTTATCAAAAATTAAATGACAGAATAACAGAATAAAATAACAGGAAGGCAAATATTCTGCTATTTTAAAAAAGTATGCCTCTGTATAAACTATACATACAATTTGTGTGTAGTTATGTTTTTATTTTTTTTTCGTAATTACTTATTACAGTGTGTTTAACGAGGTACATTAAAGAATATTCGACATTGAATGAAACTAAATAAAAAAAAATTCACTTGACGCGATTTTAAAAAACTTTTTAAGGCAAAGTCGATAACAGGATTCACATTGCAATTTGCGCAGACACAATAATTGCTTCTTTTTGGAAAAATGACGCGGTATTTGCAACAAAGTGCACGGCCAGTTGTGTAGATCGGTATTAACACGTAGGAGAAAAATCGTGTCAACGACTTTCCTGGTGACGTGGTTCGCTCTTTCGGCGGTTTTCTCGACGTTAGAAACGTAAAGGTTAAGGGAACGTGGCGTATGGTTAAGAGCCGTTAAACGTCTCGACATAACCGAGCGGAGTGTCTGTGTGTGCAGCAATAAGGCGTAAAGATAGAAACTACGAGAGAGAAAGAAAGAAAGAGAGAGGGGGGTGGGGGAGAGAAACAGAAAGCGAGAGAGAAAGAGATAACTGCGTTCGGATGTAGGCTACCAGAGTCACGACCCTCTTCCTCTTCCTCGCGCACTGCAGTTTCGCCTTCTTCCTCATCTGCCTCTTCTTGTACTCCCTCCCCGCGACCCTCATCGCCTCCACGGAGGTCAAATGCTGGTCGAAGGCGATCTGGTCGATGTAAGGCGCTTAAACATAACTTGTAAACGTTTATATCCAACTTAATCAGCGACGGAATCGTGCATACCGGGTGACCAGTGCGACGATATGTTTACGATATCGCGTGCCTCGTAACGGACCGCGGAGAAAATGCTGACTTGGTAGTTGCACATCTTACAATCACAAATCGCGAGGAAATAATAGCGTGAGAGATACTTGATATTAATTAGAATGTTACGTGCGCGTGATTTTTATACTTCACTTTGCATTTGCGATTACGTACATTTGAATAAAATAAAACGAGCGAAACATTAAAATGAATTTAAAATAAATAGCTGCTGTTGGTTATTTAACAAGCGATTAATTAAATCGCTTTACTATACTCCATTTGCCATCGAATGATTATTTTAAAAGGTCAATAATAACCATAATGCGATAATTCTTTGGCGAATGAATATATTCATCGTAATCGTGTAATCTCGTAATATGACGTATAATGTGTTTCAGGATTGCGTGAGTATCCGAAATCTCCGGTGCTCGATAACCGGATCGAGATGGGTTTTATCGATTTGGGTTTGCTCCGGAAACCCGCACGTCCCTAGTACTATAGATATATCCCGGAAATTCGCGATATTCGATGGTCTGATAACAACTCGGATCTTAGGTCATTAGAGGAATTTCTAGTCGCACACATTTCCTCGTACGCACGCGGCACAGTCGAGCATTTAATTAAAAGTGATTTTGACAAATCTGGAATAAGTTTGACCCGTCGAAAAAATTTTAGACTTTTAATTTTTAATATTTAGTATAACTTTAGGAATTAAAATTTTAATTAAAATTTTTTCTCTTTTCTGTTAAGGCACGTGCATTTGTTAGAGAATATAATTTATTCGGTTTATTTGGTTCTCTCTCAATTGCACATATTTAATTCGCAATTTACAGAGTATAACAATTATAATTGCCACCAAGTTTTCGTTGCGAAAAAGCAACGCCAATTTCTTCGGAGGGTCCGTAATCGTGAGAAAGCGCGTTGATATTCGATACATCCCACATGCGTACATAGTACACAGCGAAATCTTAACTTTCGTTCCCTCTTTTTATTGCTTCGCCATAAGCTATCTGCGAGACTTTATGCACACAGTCCTTGCGCCCCGTGTAAGCCCTCGCAAGATCATTGCCCCCCCGTTATCTTCGGCCAACGAGCAAACGGGCGAGCTTAACAACAAATTGCGGCGGATTTTGACGACGGCTGAACGCTCGTTTGCCGTAAAACGAGCGTTCATCGGATACTGGTTCTTTCCTCGGGCCTATGGAATTCGATTTCGAAATCCTCCTTCCTCCTCCTCCTCCATATCTTGTAGCTTGTACCATAGTTAATATCTATCCTTTAATCTTTATATGTTTGCTTTTTATTATTAACTTTCTTCACTTTTAACATTCGTTTAGAATTCGTATTGACATTTGCATAAGAAATAGTATGCCAACGCAAAACGGTGGCGTCATTTAAGAGAATTTTATAATATTTTTTCATTATTATACATTTTTATATCCTGATTCTTATTTATTTATTCATGTAGATTCTTTACAATTTCTTTCTTGATCCATTTAATCGGCGATCGTTGACTCAGCCCAATATCGGCGAACTCGCTTGCTCAGCAAGGCGACGGTCACGCGCGCGCACACACAACCGTGAAACTTTAAGTAGGCCATCACACGCTTGACATTACGCCTCGCTCTCGCCAACATGCGGACGTATACGAAAACGGGTTGCGACGCGTTTCCCAGCGACCGTGATAACTCGTATCGACGAGGTTCGGACAATCCGCTGTCTCGACAATCGAGAGTAAAGGCGCTCGTCGTCGTCGTCGTCATCGTCGTCGTGTACGGGGCTCGCATGTCATAATGGCGCAGCTAGCAAGCTACAAGGCTAAGGTACCGCCTTCAACCGGTAATAGATTAGCCGGTAGGTACGTTACGCAGAGAGAACGGTATAGCAATTGCTGCACTTGGACTTGCACTATGAAGCTCGCGTTCGGTAGTGGGATCGGGAGAGAGGGAGAGAGAGGAAGAGAGCAAGAGAGAGGTAGAAGAGGAGAGAGGCAGGGGGGATAGATAGCGATTGCGGTAATAGAAGGAAAGAGAAAGAGAAGCAATAATAGCTATCAAGCTAGACGCGAAACGAAATGATTAAGGCCTGTGTGGAAATTGGTCGGATTTGAAAATTGTACAGAATGCGAAATTAGAGGCGAGCAATTGACGTTTTTGCATTTTTCTGACAGCAAATAAGATAATAGCAGTGTTAACCGTATAACTATTGCGAAACGTAACAACAAAAGTTTTTTCTGTATTAAATGACTTTTCCAGAGGAAAACAGCGATATAAATAAAATTAAAAATTCGACAGTGGAGATATGTAATTATTTTTCTCGACTTTCAATTTTTTTCCGTATGAAACCATTCTCTCTACAAACTGTTGCATGTAGTACACGGCTTGAGAATCGCTCGCAGCAAATGCTCAAACAGCGGTTGTAAAAATTTTTCACGGCGGGCGCGATTAGTCGATAATATTCCTTTTTACATCAATAGCGATTATTTCTTACGTTAACACTTACAAGCGCAAGCTAGCGTGATAGCAGCCGTTTCTCTTACAGATAAACGCTATCCCGTAATGCCTAACTACGAATGTTACGATCGTAACAGTTTCTTTGGATGCAATTTCAATAATAATATATTGAAAAGTGTGATGCACGACACTTAATGGTAATTGCTCGAATGAAGTGTGCATTTAAGTGCGCGGAGACTTTCTTTTCGTTTGCCTTCTCGATGGCGCTTAAACGCGGCCTTTTGAAGTCTTAAAAGTTCTTCACTGGCAGCATCCGTTCACACATTTCGTCTACCCCTTCTCGTTTATTTCCTTCCTCCGTGTGGAAAAACTTCCCTATCCGAAATTCGGTATATTTGAGTACCACACCGCTTTAAATTCGCCGACCTTTTAATTATGCGTGGATTTACACAATTACAAAATTTATATTAACTTGCTATTACACTAGCAGTTAATTATTTAATTTTTATCTCAAGATCGATTAAAACACTCCATAAGGATAATATGATACATAAGTGTCTTTTTTTCGGTTTTTCTTATCTATATATACATTTTTTAATTTAAAATTAAATCAAATAGTTAACAAAAAAATTCGGCTACATAGTTTTCGAGTTATAATCAATTGAGTATCTTTCGTTGTCTTTTGAAGATATGCGACTTCGGTGTTCCCACATACGCTATCTCACGCGTTATTCAGCAGTAGAATTTATTTTGAAATATTATCGGAATGGTCTTATTCGAATAAAGCTCTTTTATGGGACATAAACTCTAAACTCTTGTAATCAAGACTGATTGCTACTCAAAAATTGGTTTCAGTTTTTTTTTTATATTCTTATGATTATGAAAAAGTAACACTATTTTAAACAATGGAGAAATGTTTGTCTAATGGATTTTGCAATCACACGATGCTTTAATTATTCATATGCAGCGCTCAAGCAGATTCTCTCGTATTTCTGCATATACAGCGATTGTAATTATAGACATTGTAATTAGGTTGTAAAATTATTCCGCTACTATGTTTGTTTCTACTTCTTGTTTTAATTATTTATAACACCCTTACACACATATTCTTAATAAATGTCGTTACGAAAATATGTGCGCGTGTGTATGAGAGCAAATTTCATTTCTTAATCTTGCTCTTTAGAAGTCAATCAGTGGATTATCACTGAAAACAGTGCATATTCACTGATTCACAGTTATAAGTGTAGCACTGAATTATTCAGTGCTGTAATAGTAACTGTTGTCAGTGATAATGCACTGATTGACTTTTAGAGAGTGTATACGACTTTGAGATTTATATGATTTCTTTAGATTAACGTGACGTTTATATTTTTCCTCTATTAAATAGTGTTATTTTATTAACTCAGGTTTATTGGATCGTATCCTGTTTTAATATAACTTTTTACCACCTCTGCTATTTTCACACACGTTCTAAAAGTCATTCAGTGAATCATCACTGAAAACTGAATATTCACTGATTCACAGTTATAAGTGTAGCACTGAATTATTCAGTGTTGTACTTATAACTGTTTTCAGTGACAATGCACTGATTGACTTTTATAGAGCACACAATGTAAGATTTCTTAAATTAAATTCAAGATTAACTTTGTAAAGTACTTGGGATTCACACGCCAACTTGTTATTTAAATGAAAACATTATCTTAGAAAATTTTTGGTTTTACTTTTTTCTTGTATTTTATTAATATAAAATCGCAGGGAGAACTGTGATACTGCAATCTTAAAACACCGGTGTACGCGTGTATGTGTACGATAACGAAACTTTCTATCTCACCTATGAAACTTGCCTGAAGTTGCCAAATTTTTCTAAGGCTCCTATAGAACGAAAACCTTAAGATAAGCTCTTTCCTTGGTAACTTGGAACGTTCAGCTGCGGATTGCTGCAGCAAGTTGCGGAGTGAAGATAAGTGATGTGAAAAAGAAGGTGTGTGAAATCGCATCTTCTTTTGACGGAGAAGAAAAGCGGCTGAAAGTTTAGAACGCGAGAGATCAAGAGAGATCATATAACGACACGCTGCACAGATATGTTTTCGACAGTCAATAGGATAGCTTATACCCGATTTTAAGTAGATTGATATATTGTTGTGTAATAATATTAACAATAATGTTAGACAAATATTTATTATACATATAAATCGATAAACTGCCTTAAATTGATCTAAGATTGAAGTTTCTACAATGTATTTTCTACATAAAATCACACGTAAAAATGAAAGAGGCAGAGAAATCAAATTCAGATTAATTGAACATCAGTGCACTATTGATAAAATATTGAATTGCACTAACTTGTACCATTTATGCGAAGATTGCAGCATTTTTGTCCGTATTATCGTATTAATATACATCACATTATCAATGCGACAGCCGTTTCGGCATAATGCGCCGCTGATTGCGCCGGTATCGACACAAGCTACCGCATTTTTATAGATATAAATTGTCAAGAAATGTCGAAGGAAGATTTAAATAGAAAACTAATTTTCGTAATGCCATTGACAGAAGAAGCGTTTTATCGAGAGAAAGAAATCCGTCGTCGCCGGAAAAGCCAGTTTTGTCGGTGACATCGTGTTACACGGCAACGCTTTTAATAAGCTCAATTCCTCTAATCGTTTAAGCGTAATTCCAGCTACTTAGTCGCAGCAAACGATACAGTATAAGTGCAGGTGCTTTTTACGCTTAAGGTCAAATCTGCCCACGCGCATTATCTTTATACAATAGTAACGTTCATTAAGAATGGATACGTGCATAAAGGTAGCCCAAATAATCAAAATAAAAGGTGAAAACAGATATAACAGCGGAATAATTTTACGGCCTAATTACAGCGTTTGTACTTGCTATCACATTATCGTAGGGTGGAATGTACATACGTGCAGAAAGCAGGAAGAGAATCTACTTAAGCGTTCGGTTTTTAATTAACAATGTCAAACGTTATTAAAAAACGGAACAAACAATTCTCCAATACCCATCGACTCGGAGGACAAGCAGGTCGAAATCATCGCGGCGATGGACGGAGCGTTAATCGCGGCGGCGTTTCCGCAGCGTGTGACTAGCGGCTGCGTCGACCGGTAGCTTTTAATTCCCTTGAGGGTTGTAGTCGAGCACCTCATAACTTTTGTAATTAAATTTAGCGCTCGGCTCGAAATGTGCGCGCGATGAAATGGTCGTCGTCGTTCTCGTGTATTCCTTCCCTTTGACTCGGTCTCTCTCATTCTTTCCCCTCGCGGCTATCTTTCGCCTTCCGTATTTTTTTTCCTCCGTCGTGCGGAGAGATCCCGCGGTACATAAGGTCGGCTCGACTCTGTTCGCGCGACCATCATGACGGAAAATCGTTGTTGACAGACTCGAGTGCACGTGGAGTACCTTGAGCACGCGGCGTGTTGTCGAGAACCTAGAAGAAGCTAGTTAGAGACGATATGTGCGTTAAGTCTCCGTCGAATCCATTATTAAACCTTTAGGACTTGTTATGAATATGCACACTTACTCTTCTCTTTTCATTACGTTTTTTTTAAATATTGTGAATACGTTTTTTTATGTTTAAATATGTAATGCACCCTTTAGTGTTTTCCCTGGATATAATTTATATAAAATATTTCTTATTATTTTCTCACAAAATATTCGAGATAACAGTGAAATTCATTTTTGGTATTTTAACGATTGTTGAAACCCATGTTGAAACGGAATACCGTTACTGGAGATTTTTCCAGGAAGAAAGGAGAGGAGAACAAATCCTCTCTTATATTTTTAAATATTATATATGTCTATAATATTTAATTATAAAATTAATATATTGACAATATTTTTATATCTAATATACAAAAGAGAAGAGCGAAAGAAGAGAAGTAATTTTGATAGTATAATTTCATAGTTGCTCGACTTAATTGTCGAGATTAATTTTGAATATTAATCTTCAGGATTGATTTCATAAAAAAATAGTTGAAAAATATTATTTAGATCTTACATTTTCTAAAGCTGCGTTACACCTGATAATGTCATAATTTGTATGTTATAAACTAGATAGAAATGTGATGTTCGTCCGCTCATATATTGTCGCTTATCGAACAGCAAATTTTTCGCGGCAATAATATGTCGCACGTATTACTATCGATAGCTCAATTATCGATAAGAATCGGCGCTGGAATTCTTCTCATCTAAATCTCGCAATCGCGATCCAACTTACAGTCGCCGCCGGCCGTTCCCATGACTCGCCGATTCGAAAACAATCGGTAGGACGAGGAGCAAAGGAAAGCTCGTACAAAGATCGAATAGAAGGCGGACGGTAAAGGAAGAAGGGCGGGAGAGGAGAGAGGAATAATAAGAACGAACGAAGGAACCGAGAGCGAGAGAGACGTTCGTTGCGAGCCCGGTCTGGTTTTACTACACGAAACCTGAAGCCCCTACCGCCGTCTCTCTCGCAATTGAAAGGCATGGGTATACCGGTCGACCACGATAACTTGGCATAACTCGATTTTTTGCGCGATCGGATACAGTGCGTGTTCGCGACTCTAAACAAATCTCTCGAAACGTATCGCGGTATCGGCGCTCATTCCGCCGAGATCATTAAGCGGAAATCAACGTCGGCAGATTTAGCTCTTCCACGAATTTTATGGGACTCTTGAATCGCTTGTTTGTAAACGCGTATACATTGAAAATGACGGTTCGATACATTTTAATTGATACTATTAAATTCAAGTTGGTTAAGGGTCCATGAGAGGCGCAGGACGATACAAATTACAATATATTGCGATTAAAACAAGAATCAGGAATACGAAGTAATAAAGGATATAAGAGCCAAGACAGGACGTTAGTGTCTAAATGATTTTAATTTTGAAATTTATTGCGAAAAATTTACCTCAGCCAGGGTTCGAACCTGGTGGACCTCCCTCTCACTGGGCGGGTGTCTCACCAATTCGACCACCGAGGCATGGGGTAATATTTATCGTAATAAACAGTCTAAAGTTATTTCACGCAAGTCACATATCGTGATTAAATTTGAAATAGAACTGCGCGCCGACATAATTGTCAGTCTTATAACACAGAACAAGTATGAATACTCCTTATTACTTTCCCTCCCCCGTATAACCAATGAAAATGAAGAAACGCTTTTTTCATCCAGCGTAATTAAACAAATAAAAGTCAGAAGGCTCTGACGTGAAATTGCGAATACGAAGTAATTAAGGCTATAAGAGCCAGGACAGGAGATGTTAGTGTCTAAAACAAGAACATATATACATGCGCGTAAATAGTACGAGATCTCGATTTTTCAGAGGATAAAAAATTATCGGGTATATATTGTGTAAAACAGGGACTGTGTGTAGAAGACTTGGGGATACTGCAATTTTTTATCTATTAATATTTCTCAAGTATAAATTGGAAATTTTGTACGAGTTTGAATTTCGTACCGCATCCCGTATGCAGAGTGCAGCCCGCAACGATATGTAATTATGTGTGGAACGGTATTACCATATCTGTATCATGCGCCTAATTACATTCCTACATGCGAATCAGCCGAACGACGTGATCAGCTATGCGCTCTCCGGATCTGCTTCGGGCTTCGCGACTCGTAAACGCCGGTCGCGTTCGTTCCGTCCTCTCGTTGTCGTCTGTCGAGACGCGCACGCACCCGCGACGCCCGACGGCATACGGAATCGATCCTGAGAATCGAACTTCCGGCGGTAACTTCTTCCGGTACGATGCATTATTCGAGGGTAATCGGACGTTTAAGAAATGCTAGGATATCATGTGGTCGGTCTATACATCGTGTCCGTAAAGAATCTGGACAGTGTTCTTCTTTTGCAAAATTATCATAACTTTTATGCACACGCCTACTCTTATTCTATAAAATTGAAGTACACGAGGTACGCAAGATGTGTCGTGTAAAAATTAAGGAAACGGCGAAGGGAGACATTATTGAAATTAAGGGAGTTTTGCAGAATCTTATGTATTATCGTCGGATTTGTTTTACAAATTGTGTTCATTATTTGTCTCTTTATTAACATATACACTCATTTTTACATATGCAACGGTATGCCCCTCTTTTCGGATACGATTATATGCATCTACATTCGCGATCTGTTCCTATCGTGATGTATACGGCATGAAGCACGTGAGCGACACGGGAAGAGAACGGGTTTAATGACGACAAACGGATGGAATATGTAATCTTCGAACGCAATCATCGAGTAGTTGTCGTGCGAGCGCTCTTCGCTTCGCCTTCTCTTTATCTTTGTCCCTTCTTCTCCCGAGCGTATGCTTCCTCGAGTACCCTTTATCGCGGCTAATTTTCTTCCCCATTCTGTTCCCGCTCCTTCGCCGAAATAACAGCCGAGGGTATCAATGGCTGCTAATTTATCGTCACCGTTCGCTTGATGGCGACATCCGGCTTCACACCGCATGTCGACCAGCCAAAGTTGTCCGTATACGTTTCGTGCGGTTAGATTTTCTGCCATGAAATGTTTATTAATTTTTTTTTGTTGAAACGAGAACCACATTTATTTTAAATGTGTCTTAGACAAGGATGAAACTTAATCAAATCATACATTATTTAAATATTTGTGTAATAGTAATTTAAAAGGATTATTCTCTCTCTGTCTCTTCCTTTCTCTTTATTTAGTTATATACAAGTACTGAAGACAAGTACAATAGGGAAGACTGGCATCTTGTAATTATATACACGTACAGCATCAATTCTTGAAGTGTCACAGATTTTTTTATATTAAAATAACTTCACTTTGAGAAATACATGTCTAAATGTATTACACTCTTCGTAGATTATTCTATTCGTGTAATGTCACTGGCAGGCTTTTCCTTTCACGAAAGTAAAACTTCTATTTTCTTCTGCACTTTATTAACGCTCACTCCAATTATTATGTTATCCACCTTCGAACAACTGCATTATATTCGAGATTCAGTTTTCTATCTGGCTATTTCAAAATTTATATCGATACAATTCGTCGTTCCGAATGCTATCGTGGTAACGTATATGGTATGTGTGGCGTAACGAAAGGAGAGGGAAGGCGGGGCGAGTCGAGAACGCGTCATCTAGTTCAGTTCGAGAGATTGGAAACGAGATGGAAGAAAGTGGAATAGAGAGAAATGAGAAAGAGGTGGAATGGAAGGCAAAGGAAGAGAATGACAGAGTTCAAGGAACGAGAAGGAAAGGATAGAAGTACTTCGTAAGTCCGAAGCGAGGAGGAACGGTGGATCGCGGTCGAAGAGGGCCGAGATGGGGGAGGGAGGGGAAATCTCCCCGCGTCTTTGGTCCGTGCCTTTCTTCATCCTTCGTGCCCAAGCTTCGGCTGTTTTCATGGCCGTTATTTAGTAGGTTCGTTCACCCCTGGGCGCAGAGCCGCGCGCGAGTGAGAAAGGGAGCGAGAAAGAGAAAGAGAAAGAGAGTGATTCTGAGGAGAGCGGGACAGAGGACGAAGCACGCGGAGGAAGAGGAGGAAGGTTAGTAGAATCGTGGTAGAGAGAAGGAAGAAGAGGAGGAGGAGAGAAAGAAAGAGAGAGAGAGAGAGGGAGGAGGAGGAAGAGGGGCTAGACGGAACGTACGACTCGCCGTGCAACCGACGACTGAGGCGACGAGTGCGGGCGAGGGGATTCCGGAGATCCCTGTGCCGGTGCGTGAGTGGGGTGCCGGAGGGGGCCTCCGAGAACGAAGGGTCGGGAAGGTGGATGAGGAGTGAGAGAAAGGTGGTAGTGTGTGCCGATGGTGGTGCTGCTGGTGATGGTGGCTGGCTGGCTGGTGGTGGTGGTGGTAGTGGTGGTGGAAGCGAACGAACAAGCAGGCGGGCAAGCCGGCTGGATGACGCGTGAGGGCCGAGGGGGGTGGGGGGGGGGGAGTTAGGTGGAGGAAAGGGGCCGGGAAGGAGGGTCGGGAAGGGACTAAGGGAAAAAGAGTTCAGGCAGGTCTGGGATCGGACGAGGGTGAATGCGTGACGGTGTGTATCGTAGGCACTCTCTTCAGCACTGGGGAAGACTGCCTTCTACCTGCCCGGCTTTGCCTTACCTTTGCCTTCCTTGTAAACCTGCCAGCCGGCCGGACGGCCGGCCGCGTATAGGTACACTCTTCATTGCCCTCCCCCTCTCCCCTTCTTTTCCTCCCTTTCTTACATGTATGTATCATGCGGGAAGAGAGAGGGAGAGAAAGAGAACGAGTATGACTGAGGTGAGTGAGTGAGTGAGAACGTCGGTTTAGTTTGCCTGACTGCTGCCTGTACGAGGCTGAGTATCTAACGTAGGGCTGTGCGAGACCTAAATTTAGGCGTCCGCCGGAAGTACGCGTACTGGAGGAGGTTCCGTGCACCGGGCTCGATCGCGCGGCGAGATAAGGTGCGCGAGGAGGATATCGGGGCGGGCTATAGGAACGACGAGGGTCATTGGCGACACAAACGGCGATGATGTTATTCGGCACAGCCGCGCTCAATTACGCTCCCGACAGGCGCTCCGCGATCGACGCGATCTCATAATCTCGTTCGTAATTCAAGAGACTATTTTTTTAAGTGCATAACTGCGATAAATGTATCTTTTGGCTTTATCTGCTTTTCTCTGTATATATAACGCTGGTCGAATCTCTAAGGACATTAATTTTTTGTCAAACTGAAATTAAAGCTCGTCGACAAGCTATATTTTTTCTCGTAAAACTCTTTATTTATCTTCTCGTAACATTTTGGATCACTGTTATTCTTACCCCCTTTTAACAATACACTGTATTTGACAAAGCTAGTTATTTTACGGGAAACACCACGTGAAAAATTAGCGTGGGTAATGAAAACAGTTTGTCGCAAATTGTAGAGATTTCAATCAATGAAGCGTAATCGAAATCTTTATAGAATATTTCAGTTTCGAAGTCTGTACAGTTCGGATTCTTTTCGCTACGGTCGTCGGCGCGGAGTCGTTTGCGGTCGACGGATTTAATACGCATCATAAATTTTCAGGACTGTTTCGGAGCCCGCGGGTTGTTATTAGCGCGGAAACTTCTTCCCTCGCAGGTGTTAAATCCATCGTAGTCGCAAACTTCTGTCGGAATTCGTTCACACGCCCGAATTCGCATCAATCAATCGCCGGCTTGTTTTGTTAATCAAAAACGAGTTACGGGGAACTTTCGAACTTGACATGACAAAAAGATCGTGGAAGTTTGCATCTTATTGAATATGAAAACAATTTGAACGACCGTTGATAATTGTACAGTTTCCTTTGTGAAATAATATAAAAATATTACTGTTAGAAAAATTTGGTGCATTATACACGCGTTACATATTACATAAGCAATTATACAACTTTAGCTACTTTTTAGGCGTATACAATTTATGGATGCGAAATAAAAATATTGGGTCAAATGTGATTAAAGAGTTTGCTGTGAAATTTCCCAATTAGACCTCTGAAAAGATTTTTGAGTCGCGCACCGGATAAATTCACGTGATTTAATTAACCGCGAAACTCCTAAAGCCGCCGGAAAATGCTTCTCGGGTTCTTTTAAACATTCCATAAAAACTATTTTAATTCCACGGAACCCTTTCTCGCCTGGGAGGACCGTTGCCCGTTGCGAAATATTACACGACTCGCGTATAACGAGCGAACGCCCGCTCGCTCGCGCGTTTGCCTTTTGCTTGTGCGCATCCACGGGCGGAAAGACGGTAACAAAAGTTTCCCCTTTTAAGAGCGGAGCGCGTAATAAGATATTTAATATCCCCCGGGTATAATTCGCCATAAAACAACGTACGCCTTATCTCTCTCGTTGCTATTTTTATTCGCGACCGGGGCCGACGATTCGTGTAACTATAAAAACGCCGTGCTTTCGCCATGGCGAGGAGACGTCAACGGGTGCGTTCGCAGCGCGCGAATGCGTACGTGCGAGGCGACGGTGTTGCTCGGGAGATCCGGGGGTACACGAGGACGCGAGACAGGACCGTGTCTGTCTCGAAGCAGAATTTACTACTGTTACGGCTACAAGCGCGCTCCTTGTTACGGGGGAACTTTTGTAAGAGCCCGTGGAAGATGCGGTGTCGCGTTTCGAGAGTTACATCGACGTGAAACGACGAGACGCGACGCCAAAAGGCGGCGGCCCCTCGCTCGCTTTATTAGTTTCTCGTCGCTCCTTGTTTTCCATAGAAGTCGGGGATTTATATACGAACCAGTAAAACTTAATGCATAATCGCCCAAGTTTGCGAAATATATTTCACTTTTACCGATCGTTCTCGGTGCACGGGATCGCACGTACCTGTTTGCGGGTTATAATAACATCGATATTTTATCGTTATTTATTGTGTACGGGACAAAATTAGATTTGGGTCCCGAAGTGCCATTCCTGATCTCATTCGCTCGTTCGCGTTCGATTCGGCCGCTACGTGCAAGTGTATACGGGAAACGCAAAGTTTTCATAGTATTACACCATCGTTTCGTTAGTTTGGAACATCCGATAATAATGTTGCCCTAATTCGTGTTCGCTGTCAAACAGCGGCGGTTACAGGACCGGTTGCAACAAGGTGGGTTAGCACTCTAACCCTGGTTAACTAAATTTACCTTCTCTGCTATACATAATATAGGTATAGCCACAATCCAGAAAGGGACAACGAATTGCTAACCCAGAGTTGGTTAACGCCCGCCTGTCGGTGTATTCTGGCCATAGACGTACCACATGCGTTTACAAGGGTTTATACGTTACCATGGTTCTGTATATTAACGTGTACACAAAAACAATTTTGATCTACGAATCAATTTAAAGCTTTCGAGACAAGTTATATCGAGTTCAGTACTTTCCCGATTTTTCGTGTTTCTGGGTAAACATTTTAATTTTAATTATGCCTTATATATTTTTTTTATATATGAAGATGAGGTACTTGTAGAATTAGAATTAACTTTATTGTTCCCCTTAGGGTTACAATCTCTTACAATCTTACTTATGCCTAAACTTAATCTAACTTATCCTACCTATCTTACATTTTCTTCAAACCTACTTGTAATTGGGATCTTTGCGGTTTCATGCCAATTGATTGAAAGGAATGGATCTTTCAGTGAACATTTAAATTGACTACAACACAGACTCCCGTCATCGTTACATCTAATTAGTTTCATTGGCGTAATTAAAATTTAAGACGCGCGTCGCAAATTTGGTCTCGCAGTATTCTGATACGACAAATCTCATACTAGTCGCATTATTGTATAATAGTTCCGATTTAATTTCCTGCCACCGCGAAACGAGCGGCTTCTTCCCCTCTTCTTGGCGCGCATATCGTTACATTGCAATGCGAATGCAGTCGCGTGTTGCAGCGTGCCTTTGTTCGTTCAACAGTAGATTAGAGGGCAGTGTAACTCGGCAATAAACTTAGATGCGACGCTGTTATTATTATGGTTATTATTACGAGTAACGTTGTGTGGACAATGTCGGATTATGCTATAAGTGAACTTGAACTACAATAAATTTGAACCTTTTACGAGTCGTTCAAACTACAACCCTAATTAGTTGCCATCAAATTGATTTTGGTAATCTTAAAATTATTATAGCAAAACTGCAAGAAATGTTATTTTATTCTCATATTATAGTAGATGTACTCTTGTTAATTTAACTATCATTTGATACAACAATTAGTGTACAATTATTTCAAATTAATTATTTCATTCTTTGTAACAATTCTTTGGTAACGTAAACTTAATTTTTCAGCTACTTATTATCTTAAGTCCGTTCATCATTGATCAATAATCATTGAAAGAAATAATAACTTTTCTTGCAATTGTACAAGTCGATTTACTTTTGTCGACCCTAACACGTTCAGCATATCTAATGATGAGTCCTATTTTTTTTATAAAAAAATGAATTAGGCTAAAAGAATGAGACATACGAGATTAAATGACTTAAGTTGTCACTTACTTAAATTGCCATATTAGTTTAAATTATTTCTCTTCTACCTGGTTAAATCCTCATTAAGGAAATCTTCATTAATTTTTTCTGAGAATGGTAGATGAGTATAACAAATTTGCGTATAAAAAAATTTATATTAGTTTGTAACGTAGACACGTAATATATCGCGTTGAAAGTATTAATGAGGAACGACGTTGATTATCTCTCATCTTAATTGACACGAGATCTCAGCGTCCGCCACCGTGTCCGTATACAGTCCGAGATTCGCACGTACGAGAACTACATTCGTGTGCAGTCGTTCTCTGTGTGCGTGACACGTGGCGCATACTAGTCGCATGTTGTCGCCGTTAGTACGAGCCTTCTACCGCTTAAACGAAATACTTGTGGCTTAATGTACATGTAATCCGAGTACGCGGCACAATTGCGATTTTATACAGCATATGCCGAGGTGAAAGTAAGAAATTCGTCGAGTACTTACGCGCAATATGAGAAACAAAGATTTTATACGCCGTGTACTTTTCCTTTTTTTCCTAACAATTACGATTCAATTCACTTAAGTTTTGAAAAGAATTTTATTTCAAAAATATTAAAAATGGAACCTCTTTAACGATTAATGTAAGACAACAAACCCATTTTTGAAAATCACAATTTAATTCCTTACTTATATTAATAAATTATAATTTAAACTAAATAACACCGTAGCAAGCATAATAAAGTATTTAAAAACTCAATCAATTGCTCATTTCGACGTTTTAGTGCAGACGACGAAAAATCGTTAAACAGCGATATTTTTCTACGTATTTTTCTATACTCGTAAAAGAGTATTTATTAAATATAATTTTTTTACATTAGCAGCGCGATAAGTTACAGATTATCTGTCAAAGAAGCTTATTGTGTTACAAAATGTAAGTTTCTCGAGAAAAACTCTTCACATGCCGAGTGCATTGGCATTTTCTTCAGGACGCTTTTATGTCGCTAAAGGCGGCGCCATAAGCGATGTAAAACTGCTCGTACAGGAATTCAATTTTACGTTCAACTTTAAGAAACGGGTTCAAGCGTCGTCGCTTGAGAAACATCTCGTAAAACGCTAATGTCATTGCCAATTATGCGTGGCGGTTAAATCGCTCGGCTCGATATTAAAAAATAATTATTGCCGCGAAACTGTTAGTGCCGGGCATTAGGCATTAGTATCGATTATCGATTTATGACAAACGTACGCTATTCGTCCGTGTCGCATCGCTCGGCACAAAGCGCATCGCGGATAAATGCGTGTGTGACTATGCATGCCATATAAGGGGCAGCATGCGGAAACATCACGGCGCGGCATGCATCGGGTATAAAATCGGATACCGTAGTTTTTGCATGGTGGCAGACACCAAAATGCATTTCTTTGAATGCTCGCACGTGCTATACATATCTGTCGAAGGGAAAATCAAAGCGTATGCATCTAAATTTAAACGTACCGGTAAACTTTTTCATTATTGACGGTGTTTTGCAAATTGAGCTAATTAATTGGATTAACTGAAAAATTTGCTGTTACGTATAAAGTATTTTTAGTTTTAAATTTATACATTTTCTGTTTACACACAGAGACTACAATAAAACTGAATTGTTTTTAAATTTATGACGTTATCGCGATCTAATAGAGATCTAATCAGCGATCTCTTTGATTTGAGGTGAAAAACTGAAACTTTGATCGGGATTATGATAGAAATTCCTCGATAGGGCTACATTGGCTTGAACTTGAATTCTTAAAACGATGATAAAGCATTTACAATTCACTCGGAGATGAGGTGAAATCGCGCAACATTGTTAGCGGCAGTGGTTGAACGCGAAGGGAGTCGTGAAGAGGGGAAGCGCGACGATAGGATCGGGGATTCGTAAAACGGCGTATTCGAGCACCGGAACGCCATAATGCCCGGCGAACACATAATCTTAAAAACGAGGGAGAAGATACGAGGGTTGGAAGAAGGGAATTGGGTGAAGGAGGAGGAGAGGGAGAAAGAGCAGGAGGAGAGGGCGAAGAAACCGAAGGAGCCACCTCGCGTTTACTCGGTCGGTTCGCGCCGCTTCGCGAGAAGTACCAAGGGAAAATCACCCTCTTCTCCTCTTACTCCTCCCCCCTTCCCCTTTCTTTCCCTCTCTGTTTTGCGGGGTGTCCAAGGGACAGAGGGTGCGCCGCCGGTCGGCCGGTTTGGGCGAGGGAAGGTGAATGCGCCTCGGCGCACCGTTTCGCGATGCGAAGCGGAGCAATGCCGCCGCCTCCGCCACCGCCGTCGTCGTCGTCGCCGCCGCCGCCGCCGCCGCCGCCGCTGCCGCCGCCGCCGCCGCCGCTACCATCGACGACGACATTTGGAACAGATAATGGCGCGAATACGCCGCGGGGGTGAACGAACCGCGGGTCGTACTGGGTTCAGTTGGGTCGGCTTGGGTTGGGTTGGTATCACATCAGCTATCGATCTTATAACGCCGTGCGGCCCCCGTTGTCTCCTCGTTTCAGTCCCGCTCTCCCTCTCTATCTCTCTTCTCGTTCTCACTCTCACCGCTTTTCCCTCACCCCCCCCCCCTCCCCGGCAACCCTCGTGTCCCTCCCGTGTCCGTCGTCACCCTCGCATTCTTTCTCTTTCTCCCTCGCGCTGTCCTCTCTTCCACGCGTGCCCTCGCCGCGTGTCACCTCTCGCTTCTTCTCCCGCCGCTTCCTCCACCTGTGTCTCTGCCGCCTCTTCGCGCGCTTCCTGTCTCCATTTCGCTCTTACTTTCTCGCCCCCGCGTCTTCTCCCGCGGTGTTCCGCGCGCGCTGCCTCCCTTTCCTCCCCCTCCCCTTCCTCCCTCGTTTCATCGCCACGCTGCACTGCACCCTGGAACGTTTCCTTTTTCTCTTCTTGCAGCCGCGCGTCGATCCACCGCTCGCCCTTCCTATTTATCAAGCGCGACGCATACGCGTTGCGTTACGGCCGCGTGATCGTGGATGTTAATTTTCCGGAGAATTATTTCGCCGGGGGAGGAAAACTTGAAGCATCGCGGTTTCTACGACGCACCCTCGCAGGAGAGCGAAGATTACGATGAGAAAGAGGACGAGCCGTGAGATTGCCGCGGAAGGTCCATGACCCACATGCATGAGATATTGTCACGCTCGCGGTCTTGAATTTTCCTTGCTCTTCCCGTGAGGCTCGTGCCTGCGCGCTTACGTATCTGCGTCGAGGCCTTGCGCTTTTATTATAAACGAATTCATATAAAATTTACTCACTTGTTGGGATTAAGGTGGATCGAGGTGGACAAGTTGATTAAAGTCATTCTTCGAAAGATATACGTAAAATCAGATGTCACTTTGTACGAGAGATCTCTTGAAATCATTTCATCGACATATTAATTACTGTCCGTTCTTTTACATTCCGTTATTACTCGTTGTTTGATTAAACGAATGTACAGGGGATGCGCCGACTAATAAGCCTTCTTGTTAAAATTTCGGAAAACTCATTAACCACGCTCTAGGAAATTGTATCGATTATATTAATGTGCATATATGTTTTAACTGTGCGCAACAATGCCTGGAAGATCGATACGAAAAGGCGTAATGTTAGCGAGGCTAACTTGTAACGGTAAATAATAAATTACCGGTGGCAAATTGTCATTAAATATTAATTATTGGAAATATGTTATTACAATTTAGGATGCAGAATCTATATCGAATGATTACAAACTCATTGGGTAATTAACTACCTACCTAATTTGGCTCGTAACGGAATATTATTTTATCCTCAAATATTCGTTTTTCGAAATTGTCTCAGCCGTTCGTCTCGCTAATCTCTCGGCGAGGCGCGTACGCCGTGCGCCGAAATTGGCCGCTTTTAAGAAGCCGTGCTTACCGCTCCGTTCGTTTGAGTGGGTCATCTGAAATCGGAATCGAGATTCGAGAGGACTTCCATTTCACGCTCGGCGCATTTCTTTCTCGTGATCCTTGCGCCGTTGCGATACGCAGCTATCGTCAATCGGCTGAGATATCGCCAATCGTTATCTGCGACTGTGACAAAGGTCTCTCGAGCTCGAGTTATTTCTGGAAGAGACGGACGATTCTCGAGATCGAAATATCGGGATGATATATGTCGCCCATTCTCGCTCGCAAAGAGCTATACATTTTGTGCTTCTCATCGCTGCGTTTCCCGGTTATCTTTGCAGACACGAGGAGTTCTGGATCGCAAATCGGGGATACAAGTCGCCAGAACGCAGCGATTGATACCGTACGATTAGGCGACTAATGCTACGTTAGCGTTGTAGAAAGACGGTGTCGTAAAAAAAGCAAATTCATCTTGAAAGAGAATGCCGCAAGTTTATCAAGAATTGTTGAAATTGTTGATCGCGTTCGTGGCTAACGCGTAGATTCTCCTCTCCACGGGCTTTGCACTTCACGCGTATTCTGGTATTCTGAGCGTCACTTGAAAATTAATTTGCGTCGCACACGAAAGTCCAAGCGGCACCCTCGCAATTTCATAGCGTGCTCCGAGGCGTGGACCAGAACTTAAATGTGGACGGTAGAATTTTTAAATACGATTATTGCCATATTTAATGTGCAGTCGTACACTAGCACCGCACTAATGTAAAAGTGACGCGTTTTTATCAATGTTTTTCTTATTAAGAGAAAGTTGAAAGAACAGAAACAAAGTGAGAAGCAATTTCTAGGAGACAAGTGAAATTTCTATTCTGATGCTTGTGAATATTTTTAAAAAGATGTTGAAAATAACGAGGAGGCTTTTATATTATTATTACAAATCTTTTGTTCAATAGGTACTTTGGTATTTAATTTATTCATTCATTCTAAATGCGTTGTTTGTTATATCAGTGATATTTAATGAACCCCAATTCTTTTTGTAAAAATCAACGAGGGAACAAAAGAAGTAAAGTAAAAATTTCGAACAGAATGGTACAAAATAGCGAAAATTCTTTGAAAGACTTGATTATCTTTGTAGTCAGAATGAACCGCAATGTCTGTACGGACATAAATGTGCCAAACGTGGCGAACTTATACGTCGGTGTACTATTTGTTGCGCATACGATATAGTCGATAAAAGCATATTCCTCATACGGTCATGAAAACCGAGGTCAGTTCTACCAGTCTCCAGCGAATTCGCGACGTTCGTTCTCAAAGGGTTAATTGGTTCGTTTCCTCCGTCAAAAGGTTCGCGCTCGTTCGAAATCGCTGACCTGGTTCGTGGTCGTCCGTAGAACAAAACCGGTCGACAAACGTATGACAAAACGCGCGCAGCATTGAGCGACACGCTCGAAACTAAACTAAACGTTTTGCTCGACACTCGGTCATCTCTCTTTCTCTCCTCCCCCCCCTCTCTCTCTTTCTCTTTCTCTCACTCTCTCCCCGATCTCTTAATCCGGCCGTGAGAGTCGATGGCGGTCGGAGGCCGGAAGTCAGTTTCTCGGTAGACAGCGGCAGCCTCCGCTCTTCTGTTCTAGCAGCGGAGAGCAGCTGCCGCGTAGTGTGTGTACGAAGCCTGAGAGAAGCTGGAGACGTGCCGATCAGACCTGTCAGGTTATTGTCTCGGGTTTTAATGGAACATCACGACGCGAGTCGCCACCACCGCCGCCACCGCTACCGCGCGAAATACCGCGGAGCTGAACTGAACTGAATTAAATGTCGACGAGCGTTTTGCATTGAGGTTCCTCTCGTCGTCGTCGTCGTCATCGTCGTCGTCGTTGCCGCCGCCGTCGTCATCGTCGTCGTCGTCATAGTCGTGGTCGTCGTTGTCGAGGCCGATGCATAATGGAGGTAGGCCGTCGTGGGTGTAGGTGGTACACTTCAATTCCGGGCGAATGAGGGAAATAAACGAGAGAAGGAGGTGGAGATGACGGAGGATGGGGAGCTGCCGAGCCTGAGCGAGTGGTGATCGAGGGTGGTGGGGGAAGGATGCTGACGGAAACGGTGTCGGTGGTGTGAAAAGTGTCGGGGCGAGCGAGCGCGGTCCAGGAGAACCGCGTTGACGAGGGGGATGAGAAACGGGGCGATGAATAATTGAGAAGTGAGCAATTTAGGCGAGTCGGAGCCGCCCCGTTGAGGACACCCCGTGTCCCGCTGTCACGCTGTCTCTCTCTTTTTCAAACAGAGAGGAAGGGTCGATTTCGCCGCGCCGAATTTCAGCGTCCAGAGTTGAGCCGGCATGCGAATAATTAAAAGTCGTTACACCGGTAATTGCATTAAGACGAGCCCGCGCTTAATTAACACACCGACAGCGGCGGCGGCGGCGGCGACTCGTCGCGCGTTTTCTGCAACGTGTCGGCGTGTCGGGAGACACGCGGCCTTGTTGCAGTGTCAATGCCGCGCCTCGGGATACTCCGACAAGCGGTAAGAAGGTTCTTTAGAAACTTGGTAAATGACGTAAGAGAGAGAATGAAGTGTCGAAAGTGGATATTTCGAGAATAGGTGCTTTTCTAGATAGTATCTGGTTTATATACCGAGGCGAGATTTAAATGCGCGTTGTGAATAAGTGACATTTATGTTCATTTTATAAATGCATCAGCAGGGAGTAAATCAATCGTATACATGAACAACATACCATTTTTATGTCACAAAACGCACGGTCGGTTCTGTGTGTTTTTTTTTCTACCGTTTATAAACTTCGTGGCCTGTGTTTAACGCGTCGATGCAGTTTTAATCCGGCGGAAAGCTGGCCCGTTTTTTTTACGCGTCCGGTTCATTGGCAGTATCGAAATCCGCGCGCTACACGTGCGGGGATTAATTTGCCATTTCCGATATGTATATACATTTCCATTTTGGCAGCGATGGGGTTTCATCGATCGCCGGGCGCGTAACGCAAAATAAACGCTTGTCAATCAACGGTCGGGGAGAGGGTAAGAGGGAGGAGAGAGAGCGAGAAGATGTGCCACCGGGTGGGTGTGGGAGGCTCACTGCGATGCAACGGTGAGAGTGAGAGAGAGAGAGAGAGAGAGAGAGATATGCGCCGAGAGGAAGAGCGAGACCGGAATTGCCAGAGAGCAACCGCGGACACGTGCCACGTACGATTCAACTCTCGTGGATTGCGCACGCCGTGGCGCGGAACGTTTTGATAAAACGCAGTTCTCGCCGCGGGAACGGAGGTTTCATGGTCTCATTAATATCTCCGTACGCATCGGGAGATTCGTAATAAGATTTGTATTTATGGCTGCTTGGGAGACTAATAGCTATTAATTATTTGCCACCGTCTAAGATAGGAGGTTCGAACAGAAATTTCCTCCCGAGCAGAAAGGTGTGGCGCGAAAAGATATACGCTGTCAAAAGTGTGATAAAATATAACTGTAATTAATTTAATTGGGCATTTGCGTATAGAGAGCGCCGAGTATAGTTCTACAATGAAGGCTTGCATCCTTATCAAATTCTATATATTAAAGAATTTGTCCATGAACCGCAGGGACGAGTACCGATTCCCATTAACGATTCATAGCAATTTAAATCCCTCTCTCATTGTGGCCAGCGCTGGTTTAAGGAAATGATAAATGAAGACTGCGCTTGTGTACCTGTACGTCTTTCAAGTCTTGTAATTGCGGGGCACATTATAGTGTGTTATCTGTAAAGAAAACACGATGGAATAGATAGTCTCGTTGTACGTGCTCTGGAAATATTTTTCGGCTTTGTATCGTAAAAAGAGGCAAACTTTTGTTTTCAAGCCTCGTCTCCGACTGCACAATTAGACGGAAGGCGTCGTGATCGTTATAATCGTCGATCGTTAAGAACATTCCTCGAGACGGTCGAAAGCATCCCCCAAACCGATTGACGCCAGCTCGTCGCGGCGCAAGGCAAGCCCATCCAGGCAGCCAGCAGCGCGGTGATTCGAATTTACCCACGCCCTGCTTATCGCGCGGAGTTCATCTAACCACTCGCTCATTGCCTATAAAAAGACTGCAAAAAGCCGCGGAAAAAAAGCAACGAGCCCTCCCTATGTGCGCGTGCGTGCGAGCGCACCGCAAAAAGGAGGTGGTGCGCGCAGCGATCGGCGACGTGAGAGCGAGAGAGCGAGAGAGAAAAAAAAAGAGGCGGCCCGCGGTTCATACTGTGTTCACACGTGTGTATATGTGTGTGCGCGCGCGCGCGCGCCCGTGTATGTTTACGTATCGTAATGTGTGCATGTGTCGAGGCCTGCCACGAGAGGGATATTTTTTCGAGAAGCCACTCGACGAGAGAGAGACGCATCTCGATCGTGGAAGCGTGCTGCCCGGCCACCGGAAGTTGTCGCGCGCTGCCCATCCCGCGCGCGCGAGAGAGAAAGAAAGAGAGAGGGTGAGCATGGGGAAGGGGGAAAGAGTTAAAGAGTGGAAGCAAAGGGCCGGAGCGGAGGTAGGCGGCCGGTGAGAGAAAGAGAGAGAGAGAGAGAAAGAGCAAGAGAGAGGATGCTGGACGCGGGGGTGCGCAGAGGGAGAACGAGAAGGGCAGCAGCGGGTGCTCTCTCGGGCGCTTTTAAATATAGTTGCGCACACCGAGCTACCGGACCGGCGTGCACACACGCGGCCGCGCGTATGTGGCGCGCGTTATGCACGGCCGTGTGTGCGCTCGCGCGGGCGCACGCAAACAGCGTGTTATCAAAGGATTGGAAGCCAGGCGAAGCGCCTCTGCATGAAATTTTGCGTGCATTATAAATGCGCGCGGAGCCCTCGCAGGCGGAAGGGAGAGGAATGTGCTTTGAAAGGAGAGAGAAAGGTAGAGGACGGGAGAAGGAGAGAGAGGCGATGAAGGGACGACGGAACGACGGGGGGAGAGAAAAAGAGAGGGACGACGTCGAAGGGAGGAGAGACAGATAGAGCCCCGACTAACCCGGGTTAGGTTGGGCATGGTACGTTGGTTGGTCGGACGCGGCTCTAACCTACCGTAACGCTATAAAAATAACGGCTCACTCCGTCCTCGTCGCGCAAGTCCGCGTGCACGCCGCTCGCATCCTTCTCTGTCGACCGGTGCATCGTTCTGCGTCCTCGTTGTACGCGCGATTGTCACACCGGCGACGTTTCTCTCGCGCGTCCACAGGGCGCGGGGAGGGGTGAGGCGCCATGGGCGAGAAAAGGATAAGACGGCGAGGGATAGGATGGACGCGCGAAGAAGGAAGAGTCGAGCGGTCCGCGGGGAAAGGGTTGGTACGTGTGCGTGCGGAGCATGTGTTACGTGAGAGGCCCGTTTACGCTGCGCGAAAATTGCACCGTGCCAACCTTCCTCCGTGGGCCACTCGAGGAACCGTCATCATCGCGATGGCCGGCGCAGGTATATGCGCTCGAAACATTCCGTACGCCGCACTTGGCAAGTTCCTGAAAATTTCTCCTGCAGAATTCTTGAATTCTTCAGTCTCTCGCGTCATAATCTGATACACGATGAAAGAATTTCTTAATTACTTTTCAATCTATTAAATCATTATTCTCCATTAATAACTTACTGCGGAATAATGCAACTTCAATTTTTCATTGAGTGGGGGAATAGTGAGAATATTTCAACCATACTAATTATTCCATATTTAATTAACAATAGACGAATGAGAGAGGGAGGGAGAGAGAGAGAGTAAAACGTGTCTATAGTGTGTGTCGGTTGCCTGTCACATCGGTTGGTTTAAATTCGCGACATTTTTCACGAATTTATTCTTTCGTTTCTTTACTTTAGATCAGAGGTGTCTACAGCCTCGAAAGCGTGATGTGACACGTCTTATAAATATTTTAACGTAGGCGTATCAATGTCGTCCGCCTTGGTGACAGGTAAAGGATAAACCTATATTGCCCTTTTGCAAATCCATTTTCACACGACTGAATTTCTTTTGCGCGTACAGCAACATATTTTAAATTATATTTCATCGATAGAATGAGGAATATTTGAAAACTTTATAGCTTACTTAAATCTTAATGATTTTCACATCGATACACGCTGTAAACTATGAATACACCTTGTAAATGTATAATGACGACTGCAGCGCGGAACAACAGGGACGCGAAATTTAATTGAAAAAAGAAAACGTTCCGGTGTAGGAAATTGTTAAAGCTAATATGAGCGCTTGTAACAATTTAATATAAATTGCGTTTGCTCATGCTGGTTTTAATTGGTATTTCACAGTAATGACAATATAATTGTTTAGAACTTTTAGCGTGCTCGATTAATTTCAAGCTTATTATGCTCGGAATTATTTAAGGTGGAATATGGTTACCGTGACGATTGACGATTACACGATTTCGATGACTTGGTTGGTTATCATTGTGACGGATAATTATTCTCTGACGATCGATAGCACCGGTCTGCCGAGTATCAGGTGCAAACGCATCGTTTGGCAAGTAATTAGTTTTTAATTCAATTACGGGCGCAATTGATACACAATTTTGATTTTCGCCCGTCTGGGAGCGCCAAGTTTTCACGGGCAATCATTTTTGGATGATACCAATCATCGTGGGACCACTGTATACCGCGCCGCGTATATGCGTGTACAAATACGCGGGCCGGGAACGGACGCATAACAAATGTAAATCGAATTATGGAGAATTCCGCTTGTATGGTTTTGATATTTGATCGTTATTTACAAATATGCTCAATACTTAACGAAGCTCATTACCGATGACGATAAAACGTTGTGCGAACATTATCGTGTAAGTAAGCATTTTCACGTTAATTACGGAGCTTGAGCGTAAATAAATAAACAAGAATACATCGTTCGTTTTCAGTCACTGCTCGTTAAATGGCAAAACTTCGTTTATTTTAATAATAATGTAAGAATTTACAATACAACCGTCGTTTCACGAGGCCACAGATAATGATAATAGTCGTGGCTAGATTTCATGTGTATAACTAAGTGATCGACTTACTTAAAAATCGCGTATTCGACAGTTCTGCGTACGGTCGACAACCCTTATCAACAAAAGTCGAAATAGCCGCGTAGACAATATCTTTATACTGTTATCGCGCCAAATATATTATCATATACCTCGGTGGTCGAATTGGCGAGACGCCCGCCTAGAGTGTAGGTCTAGGTTCAAATCCTGGCTGACGTAATATTTTTCGCGATAAATTTTCCGTATTATTAAAAATGCCAGGTATGGCTAAGAAAACACTGATGTTAATAAGCGATCGATTAGAAATAGAGGAACGACGGCCATCTGCTTCGCTCTTAATGGTGGCGAAAACTCGTGTGCGTCACCCTTGATTAAGAGACGTAGCATAATTTCATCTCGCGTTTCCCTGAAATTGCACGGCGCGTCGCAAGATTCCGTTCTTAAGTACAGGATCAACGATGCACCGGTCGGTCCACCTGTCTCGCGGTAAGAAGGGTGAGCGTGCTTATTGGCAGGGCGAAGCTTTCTCGAACCGGTTGGCACCTGTTCCACGCGCACTGCATCCACTCGGCCACGCTCTTTCGTTCATAATGGAGAGGAATAAGACGAGTCGTGAGCGAGCGCACAATGTACGGATGGCCATTTTAAACAGAAGCGTCGTTAATTTTATCCCTCCAAGTGTTAGCGGTATATTTTATACATATATATGTGTGTCAACATAAGGTTCGTTGAAAAGTAAAGATGGTAAAAGCTACCGACGAGCATCCTTTAGCGTTTAAAAGAATTGGGCGAATGTAATGCTCATTTTGGCTCATCAATTAATGCTAAACTTTAATCACACGTACATAATCATTGCAAGTTTTGGGTTAAACGTGGAGAATTACAATTGGTTTGAAGTTAATTTCGGACGGACCAAGAGCACTCCCGTTTTTCCGAACGAGGTGAATCATGAAACGGGAAACGCGACGAGGGAAAACACCCGGCGTAGCTTCGTAGTGTCGAGTACATGCCGCGAAGGTCGATCTTTGGTAGCCAAGGAGGCTCGCTAAGAGCGTCGTACGCACGAGCGTTAGGACGGCGCGCGCGCTGGACGTTTATTAATATTTATACGTAAATAGAGATATCGAATCTCCCGAGCGGGGAATTGAGATATCAGACGAGCGGGAGCGTGCTGGGGCGCGCGGCGAGCCCGTGCGATCGACGATCGCGATCCAGCATCGGCTCTCTCGAGCGAGGCCGTTGCCACGATCGGAAGATAAAACGGTATCAGGTGCAAAAGACTAATCGGAGTTTGCTCTCGTTTGCCGCTTATGAGAGGCGCGCGCGCATAATTCATCGCGGCGAAGGACCCGAGAACGGCGCGGGTGAATTATTAATGTCGCCGATATCGTTACGCGTTGTGATTAACGTTTGGCGATGCTAAATATCCATCTCCGTGCTCTTGCAGACGCGAGTCCTGTCGAAACAAACAATTCGTGTCTGATCGCTGGGCAGTTTTTCCCCACTCGATCCGACCCGCGAAATTATCATCGAGAGGAGAGTAATCGTTTCTTGCTTTACGGTCTCTGTTATTTTCAGAAATTGCGGCGGTGGCGGCGATACCGTCCGGCGTTTTTGTCCGATAGCGTCCAGTAAAATGTAACCGCATCACTTAAAACCGAACTTTATCCGTGCACGCGTAATATCTTGCAAGATTACAGGTATTGGCAACATCCTTAGAGAGTTAAACCGCAAGATTTTTCAAAAGCTTTTATTTTTCGTACCAAGACTTCGTATGTGCAATAACAGAGATAGAAGGCAGCTACCTACAATATTCTTTTCTCGATTCTTGAAGAGGAAATCCGGATCGTTCGTAGAACGTCCAGCACGGTGACCAGCACTCGACTCTCTTGATACATTGGGTATATAAGAAATAAAATTTATTTGATATAACTTTGTACTGAGAATCGAGATTTAAATAAAGTCGGAACATCTGTTCCGTTGCAATGGCGATATCACATATCTAAAACATTGGAATCTCTATGAGAATTTCCACTCGCAAAAAGATGTACAAGACGTACCACAAAATCTCAAAGTTATCTCAAATAAAATTTATAGGCCCGAGCTTGCGATTGTAATCAAACGCCTGTTAACATTTTCATCACGATCGATAAACTATCGACGATCGGTCTCGACAATTCGAAACGTTTTATCAGACTGATATTTCACTTTGACTTTGTCTGCATTCTTCGTTCGTTTCAAATGCAATAGAATCGACGCTGAAAAAGTCCTATTACACTCGGGGGAAAAGATCCCGGCGTCCTTCGTTACTTGATATTTCTCGGCACGTGTCCGCTCGCCGCGAATAAACACGCCACTGCTCGAAGCCTGGTAACTTGGAGCATGCCGAAAAGCGCGCGCATTTCCGTTAGGCCTGTTTCTTTTTTAATCCGTGGGATCTCGGTGGGGTCTATCTTTTTCTTGTCGATGAGTCTTATCGTCTTATTCCATGCTGGAGCTGACGGTTTTCCGTCTTCAGCATCGAAATGCGCGCCACTTTCCGTTCCGCGTCCCTCTCCGCCTCTGTTAAAACGTGCACGTGCAACCTGCCAGGCCGTCAGAACTTGCCGACCTGGCCACAGTCAGGTCGCCGCACGCAGGGGGCACGTACACGCCCCCTACACGTCGCTTGGATCGGGGGTGGCTGTCGGCCTAAAGGGTAGATATACGCACCGCGAGTTACGTTGGGGTAGGCCTACCGGCTCGGCCTGCGTGGGCGTGGGTGACTCCACCCCGCTGATGGCTCATCCTTCTGGGGGGATAAAAAAATAGAGAGACAGAGGGAGACCCGCGCCGTAGTCGAAGGGCAGCGGGGAAAGGTGAGAAGGGGGGGGAGAGGTCAAGCCGTGAGGGCCAGAGAGGTAGACCTAGTCGCGCGCTTGTGATGGTTTACGGCACCCTAGCGCACAACAACCCTCCTCTTGTATCCTTTCATCCGGCTTCCGGATTTTTCCTTCGGCGCAAATCGCCCAACCCTCGCTCCCGAGAGCTACGGTCATCCACCTAGGCGCCCGTTCGAAATTCCAAACGTGCAGTCGTCGATCTCGTCGCTCTTAGTGATCCTGATAGCGTCTCTGTGGCATCGGTGATCCGTCGTATGGGGAAGAACATGGTGTCGCTATTGAAAACATAGCATTCAAAAAGTAGATTTTCAACTGTCACTCGCTATGGACAAGAAATATCCACAGTATCGCTTTAAACAATTTGCGTAAATCGGAGAGCGTTGTGGTATAAAATAATAAGTAAATAAACAACCCTTTACTTATTTTTTCGTTAATTTCAAAAACCTTTACAAAGGTTGCCTATATCTTGCACAGAAAAAGGTGATGAGCAAAAAATAGCCTATCAAGTGCACGTAACTAATAGGTTGTCGAAGCTATTTACAATCCACTCTATATGGGTGCCTTTCGCGATACCCCTAAGAAAATATTTCGCTTGTGTTAATATAATGAAGTCTCTTAAATTTTTAAGTAACATGCTGCACGTTTTATGCTGGTGATGCTAATATCAATTAATTTTCACTATTTACATTCTCAATCGTTACTGAAGCCTTCTTTTTGTCAAGCTTATTATCTTATGTACTTATCTATTTTCAAAATGAAGATTTTTCCGGATTTTATTAGGGATGTCTCTAATCTTGCAAATTTTGTATCAAAATAATGTATACATGTACATTAATTGATTATTTTAACGCGTACATTGAATTTCGCACGTGCCCTTGAGTTTCGGTAGGCTTGCTCTTGGCGTTCTGAGGACGCGCACCGACCGACAGTTCTTATTTTACTCACGCCCCTGAATAATCACGTCGCCACGGAGAAAGAGAAGAGTCAAGCGAATTCGTGATGGCGTAGGCCGGGCCCTCCTTGGCCTTGGCGGTACCCTTGGATTTCGGTCGGTGTCCTTGGCACTGATGGCGGCCACTTGGGCCGGTTACCACTTTATTTCCCTCCACCTCCTCTATTGCGGCACATTCTCCTTCCTCTTTCAATCTGCTCCTCTCCTCTCCTCCCGCCTCCTCCTTCGCGGAGCGTCCTGCCTCTCGCTTTTTCCTCCTCTCCCTCTCTCCCTTTCTCTTTCTCTCTCTGCTTTATTTATTTATTCTTTTGGGCCGGCGGCCGCTCTTTGTCCCTTGGCGCGCCGGCCGGTTGGCTGCCCGCTCGCCGTTGGACGTTGCTCCTTCGAATACTTCTGCTCTCGAAACAGCTACGTTCGACGACGTCCTGCCCAAGCGAGTGTATAGTGACCTACCACGGCTAGCGGGAGAGAGAAAGAAAGGGGGAGTACCTACCTGGCAGGTAGGTAGGTACACACCTCACTTCGGCGGGCCCGCAAACTTCGGGTACAGTCCCTGCCAGCACGGACGATCCTTCTCATGGCGGTATTGGTCCCTCGCGACATTTGCCGATCTCCCGTCTTCCATTTTAGTCCCGAGCCTTGCTAGAAAGAATATATTTTTCAAAATGGAAGGAATACTTTGTTAAACCTCGTCTCAAAGTATATAGTTAGACTTCCCGTCGAAAATTCCATTGCGTAATTATTTATCGAAAGCTTTCGATTTTTAGCTGACTAGATCGGCTTTGTTTTTCAATTTTAATATTAGTGAATGTCATTAGACAATTTTCGAATATCTTCCTGTCGTTACGCGCACCAAAAGACATCGGAGACACGTTCGAGAGATGTCGAGAGAAATCTTAATCTTCCAGATGATCTCTTAAACGCACATACATCTCCTAGGGATAAGTTTTCTTTTTATTAATTCGGAATGCAGTCTCAAGATATCGATTCCAGCAGTAACGAAGCGTCATAGGCATTTCAGTGGCCGATAAAGCCTAGGAGACGGGACAAGCAGATAGATGAGGCAAAAGGAACGGGGAAAAGAAGAAGAAGAAAACCGCACTCAACAGCCGCAGCAACAGAGGCAGCGAGCGGCAGCAGGCGGCAGCTGCACTCTCTCGCAGAGCCAATAACCTTGTTTCGAATCATCTTACTCACGTAACGTCGTTGCTGCAGTGAGTCCAACTATATCCGCTCCTTCTTAGATCTAACGCCCGCGGTGTGCACCGCGCGCGGACTTCGTAGACGCTGCGTCCTGCATACGTATGCGTGTCCGTATAAAGGGTGTTCCCTTACGATCGCTCGCCGATGAAGTTCTCGGACGAGTTTATGCTCAAATTTTTATGATGAAAAATTTAGGGTGGGAATAATTAATGAGTTTTCCCGAAGACAGCGTATGTTAATAAAATATCGTCATTCATCGAATCACAATTGCTTGAAAAGATTATTCTTTTACGCTACTCTTACGCATATATTTTGAGATATAATATATAGTTTGGCTATAATCCACAATGCCAACGCTTCAAGACTTTCGCGCCCGAAAACGTTTAAGACTGATAGCAGGAAACGATTCGTAAACGCTTAAGTCTGTCTATAGTCGTAAACGTAAGGCAAGGCAGAGAAGAACTTAAGTCGTGAAAGTGTCTATACGACTCAAGTTTTTCTCTGCCTTGCCTTACGTTTACGACTAAGTTGGACTTAAGCGTTTACGGATCGTTCTTTGCCAACAGCTTAAAGGTCGAATCAGACTATGCCGACTCGGATTGGATTGGGATTGGCGATTGACGATTGTCCTCTAGCCAATGAGAGCAAAGCAGCCGGTTATTTAATCGACTCTCATTGGCTAGAGGCCAATCGTCGTAGTCTTATACGGGCTTTAGGGAGAATGAGACGTTATTGACGAATCAAAGATTTTGCTCTCCGCTCAATCGTCGATGAACGGAGGCCCCAATTCCATTGGAGAATCCGCCAGCGTAGAAAAGACCGATGGCAGCGAGACACCCCGTATATGCGCTCGCGTCACGGAATCCACGTAACGTGATACTAATGCTATCTCCGCAAATCCGCGGTCGCGACGTTGACGCGCCGAAATATATGCGAGGTACAAGTGTGCGTGTACACGCGTTACGTGCGGGCGCACGCCCGTGGATGTGTGGTAGTCGCCGAAGCCGCCGGTCGGTGTGCGTTAATTTCACCGCCGGTTTGCCGGTAGCCACGGTAACGATTACTTACCACGTGTGCACGTATATACGCGGGCCCGTATGCGCGGCCTGAATGCACGGATACGCGAGTAGTGCGTGCGTCGATCGATCGGGCCTCCTCTCGATTTGTATAACGCGCAACATATGCGACTCCGCCGGTGATAGACCTCGCGCGATAGTGGCCCGATATGCGGCATTAACGCGGGCTTGGCCGAATTCGTTTTACGATAGGAGCTGCAGCGGGCGCGACTTAATCCTTTGCGGTCCAGCGACGTGATGGACAGGACATGCGGTTTACATACGCGAACATTCCGTAGATATTTTCCCACATATTTGGCACAGTGATCGATGACGTGCCGTGCATTCGCGGACTGTGCGAGTGGAGGTTTTAGAAAGAGGAAACGATGCGGCTTGCGTTAAATTTTTCTACTTCTGCGTCTACATTTCGTGCGTTAGGCAAATAACGAGCGAGCTTCGTAGAAGATGGTATGAAAATTATGAAAATGTATTCCCAGCAAATTGAGATCTATCGTCTACTGTTCTATCATCAGCATTTGAGCGCTGATGTGCTCCGATAGCGAGAGATTATTTAGATATACAATAGGAGATAGGGTGAGGAGCGAGGAATTAATTGGACAGTCGTATGAAATAGGGAGCAATTCGCCTTTGAGATCCGCGAACGCCGTCTTCGCCGAACGAGATAATGAATACTCGCATCCCTCTTTTTTTCAGCCCGCCGATGGCTATGTAGTTGCAAATGTTACGAGCGGCGCAACAATCGGCGGGATCCATCGGTGAATTTAACGACACACGTACACAACGTATTCGCACGTATCTTTTCATGCGCGTTCCAACCGGGCGCTCTTAATTCGAACTCACGCTTCGGCTATTCCGCGTAATGGCGAGCGCGTATTTTCGCATAGTAGGCATAACAACGGAAATTCGCGATAAACGCGTCGGTTTTCTGAGAAGCCGGCCCACGGCCATTGTCAAGAATGTCTGCGTGCAGCGTCGCTCAAAATGTTATTAAGGCGCTGCAGATAACAGCCCAGGCGCGGATACGAGCCCCGTGGAAGTAACAACCAAAACACACGCGAAATCCCTCGCGCATGACGGGACATCGCTCGGGCTCGCGCTTGTCGGTCGTGTCGAAGCGCGCTGGATGGAGCGGCGGAATGACTGAATTCAAGGTGAGGCATTCATTATTCCGGCGCATGCCGTACGCCGCGCGCCGTGCGCGCGGACGCGCAGTTCGGATATTTATTTCTGGCTATTATTCATTTATTTGGAAGAGAGATCGCCTGTCGCGGCCGGGATTTCGAATTGACAGGCATAAGTGGAGCGATACGAAACAAATTGGCATTTTGTCGGGATTTTAGTTGGCTCGAGTTAACGTCGGGCAAAACATTCTATTTCCGCGCGATTTCATTTTTAACACACTTTCATTAACATCATTTCGCTCTACATTGCGACGGCGCATGATTGTTTCTGGCTTGAAAAATTTTATTACACTCTGCTGCGGAGTGCGTCAATTTTTCCATCGTTTGTTAATGAGAGGCAATTGTGCGCGACCATTGTTTTGCTGCGTTATGTATCATCGCTGGAGCTATGATCTTCGTTTAAGTTATCTAACTAGACTTTATTTCTCGCCCGCGTAACTTCATGGCTTGGAAATACAAGGATAGAAATTATGTAACAGGTGCGAAGTCTCCTGCATATATGTACGTGCAAAAACAAGGCTTTATTGTGAGACATTTATCTCTGACGTACTTAGTAGGTTTCGCTTCAAGATAATAGTTACTCGCTCTAATAGATTTGTCTAATTTATCTCTTTAATAATTCTCCGATGGTAAATGAAGTATCAAATCGGTCAATATTCTGCGATTTTGCGGTAATGTAGCGTAAATCTTCGCAATAGTGTGAGTGTGTGCGTGTGTGTGTTAGAGAACCAAAACTCCTCTCGTCGCCGCCATTCACTCGAACTCCGATTCTCCCACGACGACGACGGCGACGCGAAATAGCGGCCTGAAAAAGGGGAACGTCATGCAGGAATACTTTTCCTCGCGCCGTTTTCTAAGAAGGTTATTTTTAAAGCTACGAACGTTTCGCTATTCCCTCGACGTGCCTCGCGGGCCCTTCATCCTTCAACGTGGCCCGTGTGGACCCTCGTGAATCGCGGAACACGTGATGGGGGCAGGGAAGGGGGACGCAGGGAAAAGAGAGAATCAGGGTGTTCAAGCTGAGCGGTCGCTCGGTTAGGAAGGTTAGGGGAGCAGGAGAAAGAAGAAGGAAGGGCAGGAGAATCGCGACGTGGAAGCATGGAGGAAACGAGGGAGACGGGGGGAGGGGGCCAAGGGAAACGGGAGGGGCAGCGCAAAACCGCGTTGCCGCAGGTTCGGGTTCGGCAAGTCGGCTTTCGTTGGCAATCGCGCTCGTTCGGCGCGTGAAGGTCGGGATCAATGGCCGTAGGACCCTCCTGGAATACGGGAGGGGCGATGGGGATGGCGGGCGCGGGAAGGGCCCACCGCGCTCCGTCGCCGGGGCCCGACATGGTGGGGCGATCGCCGCCGTCGGAGTCTCAAGTTGGGTACCAAAAGAGGAGAAATTGAGTTAGCGCACCGGTGCCCTCCCCCCACCCTCTCTTCTTCTCGTCTTCTGCATTTCTTGCCGAAGGAGGAACGAAGAATTCTTTCGACGCGCGAGCGAAGAGGACGGAGGGCGGCTCGAGAGAGTTCGTTCCTCTGGAAGGTTCCTCGTCTCGTTCGCATTTATCGTTTCGTTGGAGAAAACTCTAGGAGCGCGGCAAATATTTATGGAATGAGTATCTTGATATTTCACGTTTAATTCGATATGCGAAAATTTTATGGTATCCGCTTTATCCTCATTTCTAATTTAGCAATTTTCAATCTAAAACATTTTCTCGATGCTCGACGTTTGTTTAAAATTTGTAATTCTACTTGACGCTGCAACTTGCACAAACTCTGGAAATTTATCTGCGATAAAATCGCAATTAAAATCATTCGGTGCACGGTTCGAAGTCGAAAAGTGGCACAGGCGCGTACGTATCATCTTTAGATTGTTTATCGCGACGAATATTATCACGTGCCTCAGTGATCGATTTGGCGTGATGCCCGCCTAGAGTGTAGTTCAAGTCCAGGTTCGAACCCTGGTTGATGTGACATTTTTTCGTGATAAATTTTCTCTAATTAAAATTGTCAGTTGTGTCGGTTATTAATTTTCCTACACTAAAAATCATTCGTTTTAATCTTTATATTTCAAACACTGTCGCTATCTCGTGGAATAGCTTGAGAAATGACACCTGGTATTTCACAGAATGTTTAAATATTCTGATTTAATTATTTTCCGCATTATATTGTGTCCGAATATTTTATTCAGTGGTACGTATTTCCCTCCTCCTTTCCCTTTCGTTTATTACGGTCCTGCAGGATAAACGGCGGTTTTCCTCCGTTGGACGCCAACGCGTATTGACTATCTTTTTCCTTTCATCTTCGCCTCCTACTCGCGCCTTCCTGGTACCAAGAAGCGGACGGCGGACCACCGGAAGAGGGGCCACCGTGAGAAAACTGAAGGAAAGGGAATCGGCCGGTCGGTCGCCGTTCGTCGTTGTTGATTCTGCGCTTATAAGGGGAAACATCACTGATATCGGTTTCGATTTTGGACGACGGAACGAAACGAGATGTCACAAGAAGAGGCAGGCGAACGACGGCTGCAGACGATCATGACCGACGGCGTCGGTCCGATTGAGTGACCGATCAATCGGAGAATGTCGAATGTGGAACATGAGATAACCAACATATCATAGGATTAAGAATTCTCTCTCTCTCTCTCTCTCTTCGTGTATTATATATGCCTATTGAATTGGGATCCCCTATCGCATGTAGGTTTCTTATTACATAAACGAAGATTAGAAATATTCTTTTATCCATATATATAATACATTCAAAACATATAAATATATTATAAATAATTAATCTGCAAACCATAATAAATAATTATAAATTTATACAGCAGCAACAATAACATTATAAATTTATACCACATATGATTAACGTTATTAATTTTGTAATAATATTTTTATCATCGGTCAAGTTTAATTTAAAGAGACACGATTAATATTAACTGCGGCATTTCACGAAATATAATTGAGATATACTTATATCCTTGAGGGTTTTAGTTTTAGTATACATGTGGGTCTATTAAAGTGCACTTGTGAAAGGGACGCGAATTATCCGGAGCATTTTGCAGCGTCGCGATTTCAATGCTGGAATTCTAGGAAAACTAGGAAAGAAGCTGCAAGCCGAAGTCAAAAAGAAAAGACGTAACGAACGGATATGTCGGGAGCCATAATAAATAATGGTGGCCATCCGAAAATGCCTCAGGCCGTTGTGCCTCCTTCTCTTCCTTCTCCTCCTCTTCGTCCTCTCCCCTACTCCTTCGCTGCTCAAAGAACTAGGCACTCCTCTTTCTCTACCTGGCTCCCACTCTGCCCGACCTCTATCCACTATTCCACTATGACTACCTGAGACCTTCTGCATCCTATACCGTCCTAGTAACGTTTCTATTTCTACCTCCATTACTGTCATTCTCCTCCTTGTGTCGAGCGCGTCTACATCTCACGACTGGTCGCGTTTTACAGCTTCTCGCTTCTTGAGCTGTATATAGAACGCGTACACATTGTAGATATCGTATTGTCGTCTATGACATTTCGTTTTTCGCGCAAGAGAATTCGACTCGAAGAGGTTTTCGAGGCTCCGAATAACAGTAATGGCTTCTGAGATCGCTGACACTGACCAATACGTTTTTACTAAACTCGTTTTAGAATTGGGAAGGAGGAGCCAGGCCTCTACGATGGCGTTTAGAAAGAAGGCGTAGCTATGGCGATACCGTGGTCGAATTCGTATGTGGGCGAAGTAGCAATGTGAATACATGCGTCACATTTCTTGCAAATCCTTTTACAATTTCATTCGTTACATATTATATTATTTCTTCATTAAGAACTGTAGGAAATTAATAGTACAAGTTATAACAAATTGCACCGTGTGCGCGACATAAGAAATTTGAGAGTTGCAATGCACATTCAAGAGGATGTTTGCAAAAACGAATTTCGCTGGTTAGGCCGCGTAATCAATCCAAGACTGCTACTTTCCGGTCCACTTTCGTCCGTGTATGGCTCGCGCTGATCCACTCACCGACTTGGGCGAGCATTCCTGGTCGGCCCGGTTCTCGGCGCGAAGGCGAGACTCCCCTCGGTTCAGGGACGAGCGAATTTGGGGACGAGTCGCGCGGCACAAAGAGAGAACGAACGCGTGCGTGTGGGTTCGTGTCGCGGGATCCGCGGGGAGGGGAGACAGAGAGGAGGCCGAGGATGGAAACGGAGAGAGCCCGCGAGCGTAGGTCGTGGTCTCGGCGTGGATTCGGTGGCGGCGCGAAGGACGGAGGGGCGGCTCTTTGCCGACCTACCCTAAATTCCAGCCGGTCCCCCCCGTATCGCCCCGCTCCCGCTTCCTGTTTCGCCGCGCGGGTCCCCCGCTCGCCGGGCCTCCTCGCCGTTGACGTGGCGGGTCTCTGCCGTCAGCTGCGGTAGGCCTGCTTCTCTCCTTCTGCGGCGAGAGAGCTCGTTTATTCCGCGGAGCACGCATTGTATACGGGTCCTTGCCTTTTCCCGTTCCTCCTGCTCTTTCGTACGCGAAATCGACGTCCTACTCGCTCCCTTCTCTTTCGCTCGTTCTCCCTCAATTTCTCTCTCTCTCTTTCTCTCCCCCGTCTCTTCTGCAGTACGCGGCAACAAATACTATCCCGGATTCAGTCCTCGTTTGTCTACGTGTGAATCAAATCAGCTTTTCGATTATCTACACTGATAAAAAAATATTACTTTACTCAAGAAAATTATTCATTAGGTGGCTCCTACTAGCTTATTAACTTAAATTTAAAAAATAATAAACAAATTAAAACATGCATTGCTTTAATTTAAGTATTTATTAAATATTAAAGAATAGATAATTTTTAATTAAAAAAATTTTATTTCAATTCTATTAAAATGTTTACTAAGATGTAATTTTCACAGCGAAGAAAATTGGATTTCTTATTTAACAAAAACAATTATTTCATTTAATAAATAGTATTCTATATCTCATGAAATTTTTATTTAAATATAGAAAATGTAATGATTTAAATTAATTTACTGAATATAATACATAAATTTGCTTGAAATTTGATATTTTTATTTAAATAGAATAAATATTTACTTCAGTAAAAAAATAATTTTAAGTAAATCTATTTACTTAGTTTAAAAAAATTTTGTTGTCAGTGTAGTAAACCAAACAGTCTACCGTACTTCCGTAACATGTTTAAACTATCTACTTTTCGACTCGTACGAGATATCCGAGAATCATTGATTTTAATCTAAATGACACATGCTTCTTTTTTACGACGATTACTTGTGGTAAAAGTTTCGAAAATGACTTGTTATAACGTTAGATAGCTATCGTGATTGAAAATTTGAATTTTACGGTACGGGTGAAGTTTTGTTCTTTCATCAAAATTTCCTGCCATTACTCGTTATTACTCTCGGCGGTTCCGTGCGTGCGTGTGCAAACGTGCGTACACGCGTTTATCCATCGTTTCATAGCAGCAAGACGTGTCGGATGGGCGATTTCGCGTGCTGAGAACGCGAGCAGTTTTAACCCATTTCTGCGCGTCATGGAGCCGCCGGGAGCGGTTTTTATTCGAAACGGCGGACAGCAAATAATTGCGCGAAATAATTGCTCGGATTACAATAATGGGTTACTCCGAACGACAGCGCGTGATGATAGCTTTCGAACCGCTACGTGGCGGGCATATGCTTTCTGAGCTGTTTCGTTTGGGAATACTCATTATTTCGAGCGATGCTATCAAATGGGGAATAACGCCGCGGAAGTATATTCGTATATTTTTCGTGATATTATCAAATAGCGAGTAATGAGCCGATTAGGTAGGGGCATTATGTTAAATTAAAGGAAATGAGACTATCGGTAGATACACCGTAAAAAAAAACGAAGATATTTTGCGCCCTGGGCTGACGGAAAGTAACTTTTCGCCGGGGAGAAAAAATATTCTCTCTCCTCCGCGCTCTTTTAGATCAGGGTTAATAACTCGTGCTCCCCCCCCCCCCCCTCTCCCCGCCACCCGCTACGGGGAGATTAACTTGGCTGCAAAGGCGATACTTGAAAATATACTTTATAGTCGACAGTAAAGTTTGCGGCATCTTCCGCGGGCGTTCGCGCACCGACGCAAACGTAACAGGTTCGTTAATTATATCCCATGAATTCCCCTTCGGGTCGTATCTCGGTTCCTCGTTCACCCGCGCCGTCGTCGTCTCGAAACGCGCGTTTTCGCCGTCGGTGGATCGTAAGAACTCGCGTGCGGCCGCGCCGTTTCAATGACCGATGCTATTTCGATAACTACGTTTCCTTTATCGGACTTTACGCGCGTGCAACAGTTTTTCAACCGGTCCACGAGCCGTCACTATCACGAGCGACTAGGGGCGAGGAAGCTCCCGGTCGAAAAATCCATTTCTCCGTATTACGCGGACGTGCAGTTGGCAGTGCCGCGGCGGAAAATCACGAAAAAAAGGGGCGAATTGATCGCCGCAACCGGCACGTCCATTACGCTTTATTATACGGTCGAGCCCTCCTCTCCCTCCCTCCCTCCCAACCCCCCCTCTCTCTCTGTGCAATCCTCCTCGTGGTTTCCTGTCGATTGGGGATCCTTTCCAGTTTTTCTCGCTCGATGAATGTACAAGTGGACGGAGGACTGCGAGCCGCGTGCAGGTGGAGAAAGACCGACAGTGGCGAGGGGACAAAGGGAGAGATGGAGAAGGAAGAAAGAGATACGTAATGAGAGAGGCAGATGCACAGAGAGACGCGGAAGAGAGAAAGGCTTGAAATGGTAATCACGGAAAAAGGCAACGAATTATTTCCATCGACCCCACGGTCGAATGCACGCAGGCACGTACGCGCGGCGCGCGGGCGCGCGTACGCACGCACGCACGCACGCACGTACGCACGCACGCACGCGGAATGCGCTCTCGCGTAGCATGTGCCTGTGTGCGCGTTACGTTTCATCGCGGCACCCCTAACGGGTGGCTTACGGCCGTCAAAGGGATGCGCGTGTAGCTATGTGCATAATACCGTGCATCAACGTATGCACGTCGGCCCGTGGATGCGTCGAAGAGCGCGTTGGCTGCGGGAGCGTGAAACCTCGTGCGCGCCCGCGCACACGCGCGCGCGCGTATGTGTACGCGTCACCTTCGACGTGGCGTGAACGACGGCGGCGGTACAACGACCCGCGTCGCGGGTCGAAATTGCGAGATTGTAGCCGACGATCACCTCGATCCTCTTGGCATTTACACGCGAACGCGTCAAAATTGACGATGTCAACGAGGGTATGTGTATACGTGGGGAATCGGCTCCCCCCGACGAGAGAACACTCGCGAGAAATGAATTGCAGAATTGATCTCTCCTCCTGTCGTGTCTTTTAATCAGATTTTCATCAAATAGATTCTTTTAATTTCAGCTAAAGCGAGCTGACTCGCACGAGTTAGCTCCGCGAGGTCGTGAAATCTAAAATCGAATGAATTTGGGAATTCCGGACGTTGGAAGTTGAGAACTTCTTGCTCTTTGCTGAATGAATCTGCTATTTGAATAATTATACCACTTCAACACCGTGTTTGCTTTCGCGTTCAGATAACTAATGTCTAATTTCAATGACAAATGAAAACCACATTTCGTTAGCAATGTAGCAATAAATACGTTGAGTTAGATTACAAAACGTTACACTTCTGATCGGAATCTTAGATTTCCTAATCAGAATCTAAGATTTTTTTTGGGGGGGGGGAAGTCGAACTAGATCCCAGAAAATGTTCTATGCGGTTTATATCTCCGCGTAGGCGGACCTGTCGCTGTTAAAATCGTAGAAATTTGGCGTAAGGTGAAAGCGACAAGTTTTATCAATCGCCACTGTTATTTAAGACTCGCCGACGCAATTTCTTCTCGCGCATTTAATCGGATAATCTCGCGGCCGTTAATTCTCCCCTTTTTTTTTATCTGGACATCCGCGAGTTCATCGCCACAATTCTGAGCGCGAAATTTCTAGGTAGATCG